>NC_053024.1:671470233-671717759 GCF_003073215.2 Triticum urartu
CTCACACATTGCATGATTAGGATCTAATTAAATTGTGGGATGGGAAGTAGATGAGGTAGTACCTATTACCTGTTTATTATCAAACCTTTGGGAGTTACTTCTACGTTTGCTTATTATGCCATGCTATGCTAGTAGACGTGGATTGGGTGAGTGAAATCCATGACAGATGTGAGATTGTTAATTAATGGTTTATCTAAGGTGGCAACTTAAACACACATCTGGGTGGATTGAGGCACCTGGGTATTCCAGGACTTGCCTGTTTTCTTTTGGACCGCCACCCAGGCTCAAAGGGATCATGAGACTATTCATACTAGAAACTTCCGTGTGCAGCCATAAGCTATTATGGGCTCTAGCATAGTTGACTAAGTCGTGCGAACTCTTATAGTGGTAGACTAGCAGATGTAGGGGTTGTAGGTGGTACGGTCTACCCATCGTAAGGTGCTAGCACTTCTGAAAGACTATGTCTCGGTCATCCGTCTTCTCAAACACCCTGTAGTGCGAGAAACCAAATGGAGGCGATCGAGTCTTGTGGGGAGAAGTGCGCAAACCTCTGCAGAGTGTAATAAACTAATCATGATTAGTCGTGTCCCCGGTTATGGACATCTTGAGTATCTAGTACTTGGATTATCATGTGAATCTCATCATGTTACTCTAAATTAATTTTGTTGGGTTATGTTTAACGATGATGCTTAATTGGGATTGAGGATGCTGTCAACCATTCTCAATGTTTAACAACCACCATGATAGTAATTAAATTTATTCCTTTGAAGTAGGGAAAAATTGGCTTTACGCAAAACTGTAACCATAGAGCTTTCCACCAGCCAAATATGCATATAGTATAGCTGTTTCATTTCATTACTCTCTATGTGTTACCTTGCCAGCATATTCCATGTGCTGACCCATTTTCGGGCTGCAACGTTAATGTTGCAGACTTTTCAGACGACTATTAAGGAGTTTTTAGGTCGTGGTCCTATACTCAGTGATGTCGTTGGAGTTGATGGACTCACTTATCTTCCAAACCTTCCGCTGTTATCGTTATTAGATGGCCTTAAGCCATACTTATTGTAATAAGTTCTCTTTTGAGACACTCGATGTAATAAGTGTGTGATTGCTACTCTGCTATAAATCCTCCGAGTACTGTGTGGTGTCAGCATTACTGATCCAGGGATGACACCGGAGCACAGAGATCGGACTGTTTGAGGTCTGGTCGCTACACCAAACTAAACCGATAATTCGAAGAGACTTGCAAAGATATCAAATCATGCATATAAGAATTCAGAGAAGAACCAAATAATATTCATAGATAATCTTGTTCATAAACCCACAATTCATCGGATCTCGGCAAACACACCGCAAAAGAGTATTACATCAAATAGATCTCCAAGAACATCGAGGAGAACTTTGTATTGAGAATCAAAGAGAGAGAAGAAGCCATCTAGCTAATAACTATGGACCCGAAGGTCTGTGGTAAACTACTCACGCTTCATCGGAGAGGCTATGGTGTTGATGTAGAAGCCCTCCGTGATCGATTCCCCCTCCGGCAGATCGCCGAAAGAGGCCCCAAGATGGGATCTCACAGGCACAGAAGGTTGCGGCGGTGGAAAAGTGGTATCGTGGCTCTCTGCGGTCGATCTAGGGTATAAGAGTATATATAGGCAAAAGGAGTACGTCGGTGGAACTACGTGGGGCCTGATATGTCCATTTTGCATCATGCTTTTATATCGATATTTATTGCATTATGGGCTGTTATTACACATTATGTCACAATACTTATGCCTATTTTCTCTTATTTTACAAGGTTTGCACGAAGAGGGAGAATGCCGGCAGCTGGAATTCTGGGCTGGAAAAGGACCAAATATTAGAGACCTATTCAGCACAACTCCAAAAGTCCTGAAACTCCATGGAAGTCAGTTTTAAAATATATAAAAAATATTGGGCGAAGAAAGCACCAGAGGGGGCCACCCACCATCCACGAGGGTGGGGGCGCACCCTACCCCCTAGGCGTGCCCCCTGTCTCATGGGCCCCCTGGCAGGCCTCCGGTGACCATCTTTTGCTATATGAAGTCTTTCGCCCTGGAAAAAATCAGAAGGAAGCTTTCGGGATGAAGAGCCACCGTCTCGAGGCATAACCTTGGCGGAACCAATCTAGGGCTCCGGCGGAGCTGTTATGCCAGGGAAACATCCCTCCGGGAGGGGGAAATCATCACCATCGTCATCACCATCGATCCTCTCATCGGGAGGGGGTCAATCTCCATCAACATCTTCACCAGCACCATCTCATCTCAAACCCTAGTTCATCTCTTGTATCCAATCTTTGTCTCAAAACCTCAGATTGGTACTTGTGGGCTGCTAGTAGTGTTGATTACTCCTTGTAGTTGATGCTTGTTTGTTTATTTAGTAGAAGATCATATGTTCAGATCCTTTATGCATATTAATACCCCTCTGATTATGAACATGAATATGATTTTTGAGTAGTTATGTTTGTTCCTGAGGACATGGGAGAAGTCTTGCTATAAGTAGTCATGTAAATTTGACATTCGTTCGATACTTTGATGAGATGTATGTTGTCTCTCCTCTAGTGGTGTCATGTGAACGTCGACTACATGACACTTCACCATTATTTGGGCCTAGGGGAAGGCATTGGGAAGTAATAAGTAGATGATGGGTTGCTAGAGTGACAGAAGCTTAAACCCTAGTTTATGTGTTGCTTCGTAAGGAGATGATTGGGATCCATATGTTTCATGCTATGGTTAATTAGGTTTACCTTAATACTTCTTTTGTAGTTGCGGATGCTTGCAAGAGGTGTTAATCATAAGTGGGATGCTTGTCCAAGTAAGGGCAGTACCCAAGAACCGGTCCACCCACATATCAAATTGTCAAAGTAACAAACACGAATGATATGAGTGTGATGAAAACTAGCTTGACGATAATTCCCATGTGTCCTCGGGGGCGCTTTCCTTTATATAAGAGTTTGTCCAGGCTTGTCCTTTGCTACAAAAAGGATTGGGCCACCTTGATGCACCTTGTTTACTTTTATTACTTGTTACCCGTTACGAATTACGTACCTTATCACAAAACTATCTGTTATCGATAATTCCAGTGCTGGCAGTGAATACCTTACTGAAAACTGCTTGTCATTTCCTTCTACTCCTCGTTGGGTTCGACACTCTTACTTATCGAAAGGACTACAGTAGATCCCCTATACTTGCGGGTCATCAGGGCCCACGAGGGTGGGGGCGTGCCTATCCCCCTGGGCGCACCCTCCTGCCTCGTGGCCACCTCGTGGAGTTCCAGACTCCGAGTCCAAATCTTCTGGATTTATTTTGGTCCAAGAAAGATCATCGCGAAGGTTTCATTCCGTTTGGACTCTGTTTGGTATTCCTTTTCTGCGAAACTCTAAAATAGGCAAAAAAACAGAAACTGGCACTGGGCCTCCAGTTAATAGGTTAGTCCCAAAAATAATATAAAATAGCATATTAAAGCCCATTAAACATCCAAAACAGATAATGTAATAGCATGGAACTATAAAAAAGTATAGATACGTTGGAGACGTATCATATCAGCCCTCACTTTCCTTTGCTTTAAGTCTATAATTACCCGCAGGCATAAAAATACACAATTCACTTCAAGAGGCAAAAGTTTGATTCCTATGCTCCTTGTGGGATGGTACATTTACTTCAAAATGGCTACAACTAAACCTTGTGCACTTGCAGGCCATCAATATTTTTCTGGCACCGTTACCGGGGAGCTGAGCGCTTTTGGGCTTTGTCTTGAGTTTTGAATTATTTTGTGTTCTAATGGTTTTTGTGGATTGCAAGCCAACCATGGTCCTTACAAAAAAAATTTGTTAGGTAGGTGTGGAATTAGTAGTGAGGGAGTCCTGGATTAGGGGGTGTTCGGGTAGCCGGACTATACCTTCAGCCGGACTCCAGGACTATGAAGATACAAGATTGAAGACTTCGTCCCGTGTCCGGATGGGACTTTCCTTGGCGTGGAAGGCAAGCTTGGCGATGCGGATATTCAAGATATCCTACCATTGTAACCAACTTTGTGTAACCCTAACCCTCTCCGGTGTCTATATAAACTGGAGGGTTTTAGTCCGTAGGACAACTTCATCATACAACAATCATACCGTAGGCTAGCTTCTAGGGTTTAGCCTCCTTGATCTCGTGGTAGATCTACTCTTGTACTACCCATATCATCAATATTAATCAAGCAGGACGTAGGGTTTTACCTCCATCAAGAGGGCCCGAACCTGGGTAAAACATCGTGTTCCTTGCCTCCTGTTACCATCCGGCCTAGACGCACAGTTCGGGACCCCCTACCCGAGATCCGCCGGTTTTGACACCGACATTGGTGCTTTCATTGAGAGTTCCTCTGTCTCGTCGCTTTTAGGCCCGATGGCTCCTTCGGTCATCAACAACGATGCAGTCCAGGGTGAGACTTTTCTCCCCGGACAGATCTTCTTCTTCGGCGGCTTCGCACTGTGGGCCAATTCGCTTGGCCACCTTGAGCAGATCGAAAGCTACGCCCCTGGTCATCAGGTCAGGTTTGGAAGCCTAAACTACACGGCTGACATCCGCGGGGACTTGATCTTCGACGGATTCGAGCCACAGCCAAGCGCGCCGCACTGTCTCGATGGGCACGATATAGCTATGCCGCCGAACAACGCCTTGGAGGCCGCACACGCATCGGTTCCGATCGTTGATTCGGAGCCTACTGCGTCGATCGAGGATCAGCGGTTGGACGCTGCCTCAGGAGCTGTGATCTCAGAGGCGATCGAGCCGAACTCTAGCCCCGCACTCCGCATGGCCTGTGACTCTGAGGAGCCGGATTCCTCTCCGAACTCCGAGCCCCCCCGCGCCCCCGCCGATCGAATCCGATTGGGCGCCAATAATGGAGTTCACTGCCGCGGACATCTTTCAGCACTCGCCCTTCGGCGACATCCTAAATTCTCTAAAGTCTCTCTCTTTATCAGGAGAGCCCTGGCCGGACTACGGTCAGCAAGGTTGGGATACGGACGATGAGGAAATTCAAAACCCACCCACCACCCACTTCGTAGCCACTGTCGACGACTTAACCGACATGCTTGACTTCGACTCCGAAGACATCGACGGCATGGACGACGATGCAGGAGACGAGCAAGAACCAGCACATGTAGGGCGCTGGAAGGCCACCTCGTCATATGACATATATATGATGGACACTCCAAAGGATGGAGATGGCGATGGAACAGCAGGGGACGATACCTCTAAGAAACAGCCCAAGCACCGGCGTCAGCGGCGCCGCTCTAAATCCCGCCAAAGCAAAAACGGTGATTCCGGCACGGGAGATAATACTACTCCGGATAGCGCCGAAGAACACCCCCTCCAACAAGATTCAGCACAGGAGGACAGAGAAGCCAGCCCTCATGAGAGGGCGGCGGACCAAGAGGTTGAGGACGATAATTATATGCCTCCCTCCGAAGACGAGGCAAGCCTCGACGACAACGAGTTCGCCGTGCCAGAGGATCCCGCCGAACAAGAGCGTTTTAAACGCAGGCTTATGGCCACGGCAAGCAGCCTCAAGAAAAGGCAGTAACAGCTTAGAGCTGATCAGGATTTGCTAGCGGACAGATGGGCTGAAGTCCTTGCGGCCGAAGAGTATGAACTCGAACGCCCCTCCAAGAGTTACCCAAAGCGCAGGCTGCTACCCTGACTAGAGGAGGAAGCACTTACATCACCAGCGCATGACATGGCCGACCGGCCACCTCGTGGCCGCGACAGAGAGGCCTCTTGGCCCTCCACTCAAGCCATGCCCCGACGCCGCATCAAGCATACTAAGGCACGGGAAAATTCGCCCGACCTGCATGACATACTGGAGGACAAGGCAAGGCAAACAAGATCGATCTACGGATCGCGCAGGCGCCCCGTGGCATGTGACGGTGATCGTCACTCCGGATACAATAAATCCGGCCGGGCCGAACTCAACAGACAAAACTCCCTCGAGTTGCGTCGTGATATAGCCCAATACAGAGGCGCCGCACACCCACTATGCTTCACAGATGAAGTAATGGATCATAAAATCTCTGAGGGCTTCAAACCCGTAAACATCGAATCGTACGATGGCACAAGAGATCCTGCGGTATGGATCGAGGATTACCTCCTTCATATCCACATGGCCCGCGGTGATGATCTACACGCCATCAAATACCTCCCACTCAAACTTAAGGGACCGGCCCGGCATTGGCTTAACAGCTTGCCAGCAGACTCAATCGGTTCTTGGGAGGACCTGAAAGCCGCATTCCTTGACAACTTCCAGGGCACTTATGTGCGACCACCGGACGCCGATGACCTAAGCCACATAATTCAGCAGCCAGAGGAATCGGCCAGGCAATTCTGGACACGGTTCCTAACAAAGAAAAACTAGATAGTCGACTGTCCGGACGCAGAGGCCTTAGCGGCCTTCAAGCATAATATCCGTGACGAGTGGCTTGCCCGGCACCTGGGACAGGAAAAGCCGAAATCTATGGCAGCCCTCACGACACTCATGACCCGCTTTTGCGCGGGAGAAGACAGCTGGCTAGCTCGCAGCAACAATTTAACCAAGAACCTTGGTAATTCGAATACCAAGGACAAAAGCGACAGGTCGCGTCGGAAAAAAAAAGGCCGCGTTAACAGCGACAGCAACGAGGATACGACAGTTAATACCGGATTCCGAGGCTACAAATCCGGTCAACGAAAAAATCCATTCAAAAGAAATACTCAGGGCCTGTCCAGTTTGGACCGAATACTCGACCGCTTGTGCCAGATACATGGCACCCCCGAAAAGCCAGCCAATCACACCAACAGGGACTGTTGGATGTTCAAGCAGGCAGGCAAGTTAAGAGCCGAAAACAAAGACAAGGGGCTGCGTAGCGACAACGAGGAGGAGCCCAGGTCGCCGAACAACAGTGGACAGAAGGGATTTCCCCCGCAAGTGCGGACGGTGAACATGATATACGCAACCCACATCCCCAAGAGGGAGCGGAAGCGTGCGTTACGGGACGTATATGCGATGGAGCCAGTCGCCCCAAAGTTCAACCCATGGTCCTCCTGCCCGATCACCTTTGATCGAAGGGACCACCCCACTAGCATCCGTCATGGCGGCTTCGCCGCATTGGTTCTAGACCCAATCATTGACGGATTTCATCTCACAAGAGTCCTCATGGACGGCGGCAGCAGCCTGAACCTACTTTACCAGGATACAGTGCGAAAAATGGGCATAGATCCCTCGAGGATCAAGCCCACCAAAACGACCTTTAAAGGCGTCATACCAGGTGTAGAAGCCAACTGTACAGGCTCAGTCGCACTGGAAGTGGTCTTTGGATCTCCGGATAACTTCCGAAGCGAGGAGTTAATCTTCGACATAGTCTCGTTCCGTAGTGGCTATCACGCACTGCTCGAGCGAACCGCATTCGCAAAATTCAACGCGGTACCGCACTATGCATACCTCAAGCTCAAGATGCCAGGCCCTAGAGGAGTAATCACGGTCAATGGGAACACTGAACGCTCCCTCCAAACGGAGGAGCACATAGCAGCGCTCGCAGCAGAAATACAAAGCAGCCTCTCTAGGCAGTTCTCCAGTTCAACCTTCAAAAGGCCGAACACTGCCAAGCGCGCCCGGAGTACCCTACAACAAGATTGCCTGGCACGTTCTGAGCTAGCGTAGCAATGCGGCCCCAACCCTAGCCCTCGTGATATAGCGAAACCAGTGCTTCACGTACATAACTACGCTCTTGAAATACCATGGGCACAGGGGAAGGGGCACTATCACGGCACGCCCGAAATACGGCCTAAACCGCACCAGGGGCTGCCGGATTCCTCTTTTTTTCTTTTTTCTCTTACTCTCAGGACTCCATACTTCGGATGACCCATTCGGCAATTCAACTGCCGCACAAACGATGCAAGATCCAGAAAAGCAGACAAGCCACGCCGCATTATGGAACTCCCAGGTGGTCTCTATTGCGAGCAGTATACCTGTTTTTTAATACAATTCCGCGGCCTGCCCCTGGCCAGGACATGTTAAATAGTCCAATTTCTTTTGCTTATCGCACTATTTGTATCATTCCGCTTTCATAGCAGCCTTTCTATAAACAATGCATAGCTTTTTGTCTATTTCTTACATTATCCTCTTTTTATATATATGTTTATAACATGTTGCATCCGTACACTGTGGTACGGCAAAAATATGCCAGGGGCTTCAGTACCCATCAATATGGCGTGAGAAGTCCGTACACTTTCACAAGTGCGGCACCCCGAACTTATAGCACTATATGCATCGGCTCCGAATCATGATTTGGGTCAATAGTTGGGTTTGCCCGGCTCCTATGTTTTGGTGCCTTACGTTCCGCTATATCGGCTAAGGTAGCACTAGGAGAACTATTGCGATTGTGCCCCAGTTAAGCTGGGCTGAGCACCTCAGTAGAGAAAGCTAAAACTGACTGTCATGATGAGGCGAGAGACCGGTCGCTGTTCGAGAGGTTTTTCGAGTCCTTAAAGACTTATGCCGCTTCGAGCGAGGAACCGGCTTTGTCCGGCCAAGGCGTGGATAGCGCCCCGAACTCGGTCTTCCGAATACTAGGGGCTTCGCCGAAATTTAAAATTATAGAGTTCTATGGCTAAGTGAGAGTGTTCAAGCATTATAGTCCGATTGCCTTGTTCGTTGTGCTGAGCGCCTCCCTCGACAAACCCAATCATGGGAAAAAGAGCGCTCAGGTTTATCCCGAACACCCCAGCACTAGTGGCATGAGGGCAGAAGCCGACGACTGGCCATCTCTCAATTTTTTGATAAACGGCTGCACAGAAAGTAATATTTTAAATTCAACAAGCATTGCTCAGCGCATATGAACAAGTTTTCAGCGCACAGGATAACACGAGCGAGTTCATTCAAAAATTACATCTTTGGTACATTCATCCGCCATAAGGCGGGCACCAGCCAGAACATCCTTGTAATAGTTCTCGGGCTTGCGATGCTCCTTCCCTGGCGGCGGCCCGTCCCTCACAAGCTTCTCACCATCCAGCTTACCCCAGTGCACCTTTGCACGGGCAAGGGCCCTACGGGCACCTTCGATGCAGACGGAGCGTTTGATGACCTCGAGCCTTGGACAAGCCTCCACCAGCCACCGCACCAGTCCGAAGTAGCTCCCAGGCAGGGCCTCTCCAGGCCACAGCCGAACTATGAAGCCCTGCAGGGCTTGTTCGGCCGCCTTGTGAAGCTCGACCAGCTGCTTCAGCTGGTCGCTCAAGGGCACAGGGTGTCCGGCCTCAGCGTACTGAGACCAGAACACCTTCTCCGTCGAGCTGCCTTCCTCGACTCGGTAGAATGCGGCGGCATCGGATACACTGCGGGGAAGATCTGCGAATGCCCCTGGAGAGCTCCGGATTCGGGTAAGTAACAAGTAGCTTACTTTTATATGTCTGCTTTGCATAGAGAATGCCTTACCCGCCGCTATCTTTTTCACCGCATCCAATTCCTGGAGGGCCTTCTGGGCTTCGGCCTTGGCAGATTCGGCAGTTTTAAGGGCCGCAGCAAGCTCGGAAGCTCGCGTCTTCGAGTCGAACTCCAAACTCTCATGTTTTTTCATGAGAGCCTGAAGCTCTTGCTGCACCCTGCCGACCTGCGCCTCAAATTTCTCCCGCTCGGTACGCTCCGTGGCCGCTTTCTTCTCGGCCTCAGACAGCGCCTGCTTGAGGGTCACCACCTCAGTTGTGGCCCCTACAACAAGCAGGGTACTCCTGTCATTTTTTGCAATTGCGTCTTCTTATAGGCATTTTTTCTATAAGGTATCTCTTACCTTCTTTCTCCTCGAGCTGCCGTTTGGCAAGGCCGAGCTCTTGCTCGGTCCGCTCGAGGCCCTGCTTCAGGGCACCCACCTCCGCAGTCAGTGCGGTGGTGGCCAGCAGCGAAGCCTGCATACGTATATTGACTTCTTTTTAGTTAGACTCCTGCGATATATAATAGATCCTCTATTCGGCTTTTCTTTCCGAACGCCAAACAGAGCATCAGGGGCTACTGTCTATGCGGTGATATTTTTATATATTTTTTACTTACCTCGAAGCCTGTTAGAAGGTTAGCACAAGCTTCAGTCAGTCTGCTTTTGGCGGACCGAACCTTCTGGACCACCGTACTCATGATGGTACGGTGCTCCTCATCGATGGAGGCGCCCTTAAGCACCTCCAGCAGATTGTCCGGCGCCTCCGGTTGGACGGAGGACGCCGGCTCAATAGGCTTGCTCCTCTTGGCAGGAGTTCGCCTGCCGCGGTCCGGAACCGTTGATGATTCCGGCGCGGTGTCCGGCTTAAAGCCGGACTTGGAGCCCTGGGGGGTCTTGTCCCCTTTACTCCTGGAGTCCGGAAGGTCGCCTCGCGGTTCCTCCTGGACCACCTCCTCTTGCCCCGGAGCTTGTCGCGACGCCACTCCGGCGTCATCCGCAGCGCAGGGGGAGGCAGCGGGCGGAACTGAATTCACGTCCGAGGAATCCAGGAAGCCGCTCGACGACTCGTCGAGCCCGTCCTTGGGCGGGCTGCATGATGATATTCGACATTAGGGAAAGCTGCGCAACAAAAGGAATATCATGAGTTATTCTGGTATCCGAACACTTACAATTTCGCCGGACGCTTGGTCCTGTCCGGCCACTCCTCTTCGTCCTCGTCAGTGTCAGGAGCGTAGTCCGGCGGAGGGGTTTTCCTCTTCTTGGACCCTTCGACCTCCCCTACTGGGGCGGCCTTCCTCTTCTTTCCTCCCCCCGCTAGAGGGGGAGAGGTCTCTTCTTCCTCCTCCTCGTCTTCACGGGAGGAGTGCGTCTCGGACTCATCAGACGACGAGTCCGACACCACCATATGCCGGGATCTCTTTCGAGTCCCCGTGGCCTTCTTCTTCTTGGCCTTCTTCTCCGGCACCACATAAGGTGCCGGAACCAGCAGCTTCACTAGGAGAGCAGGGGCTGAATCTTCGGGCAAGGGAGTCGGACAGTTAATCTATTATATGTCTATGTATGTGCACGCGTTGATCTGCGAGTGCTGGTCCTCGGAGATTGCATGAATGAATAAGGGGAATCACATCATCTTGTGAGTGAGATCTGTTCCCTGCTTTGTGAGATCATCGATCAATAATTTTTATGTGGTGTCCATCTGATGATTGATGGCCAAAGAGATGATTGAAGGATCGATGGCTCCTCCATCGGATCGGTTCGGTTCTCCGTTAATTCCATCGATTTGCTTCGGCCTCTCTCAAGCTTTCTCTAGCTTGCGTCAACCCATTTCTTTTAGATGTTCTTGCATCCTTCAATCCAACAGTCATTAGTGAGAACCTTTCCAGTGCCAGATGTGCTCCGTAGATGTTTTTGCATCCTCTTCATCGCCTCTTGACCTTGACGCAAACCTTTCCAGTGCCAGGTGTGCTCCGTAGGGCGACCAGCCCACCATTAGTGAGAACATGAGAACATGACGAGTGCTGCAGCATGCAAAACCCAACAACACCATTCGACACCCAAACGGCCAAACCTTGCCACCAGAACTTGCAGGGCACTTGAATCCATCTTGCAACCATAACCGAGTGTCTAGTACGTACAGTGGCTGATATGTGGACAAGAGATGACCACCTTTTCCACTTTCACGTGTCCTTTTACAGCCTTTAATTGTGTGTTTCCACAAGTTTGTCACACTGCCATACAAAAATTGTGTGTTTCTATCTTCACATGTCAGTTACACTATCATACAAAAAATGGTTTGCTTAGCGTGTCCATTTTCACATTGTCAGTTACACTACCTGACAAAAATCTATTTGCTTAGCCTGGAAGGCTGGAAGCAGCACAAAATTAATGCCAAGAAAATAGAAGCAATGTACGCTGCCAAACGGGAAATACTCCTATATAACAAGCCCCCCTCCCCTCTCCTCTACACCCATCTACCATAGAACCCAGCTCCAAGGCTTTCACATTCTACCATACAATCCTCTTCATCCTTCACAAGGAACCGCCATGGGTCTGTCCGCGAAGGTCTTCGTGGTCCTCCTGCTGCTTCTCGTCGCCACGGGTATGCTATGTGCATGCCTACCGTCAAAATTATTTGAGATAACTGATGATCTACTTCTGCTAAAATTGCGTGAGATGACGACTGATCTGCATGCTTTGTTGATTTTGGTGGTGCAGAGGAGCAGGGGGGATCGGTGCAGGTGGCTCTGGCGAGGGATTGCGAGTCGGATAGCCACAAGTTCCATGGGGCGTGCTTCAGCGACACCAACTGCGCGAACGTCTGCCAGACCGAGGGCTTCACCGCCGGCAAGTGCGTCGGCGTCCAGCGCCACTGCCACTGCACCAAGGACTGCTAGATGCCTTGCCTAGATGGCCCTGGCTACTTTGTTCTCGCGTACTGGATGCATGATTCCCTGTGTGTGATATTAGCTGAACGATAGTAGATCTATATATCTATGTGTGTATGCGTGTGTTGATTTGCGAGCGCTAGTCGTCAGAGATTTCATGAATGAATAAAGGGAATCGCATCATCTTATGAGTAAGATCCGTTCCCCGCTTTGTGAGATCATCGATCAATAATTTTTATGTGGTGTCCATCTGATGATTGATGGCCAAAGAGAGGGAAAGGAAGACTCCTCCATCAGTTCGGTTCGGTTCTCCGTGAATTCGATCGATTTGCTTCAGCCTCTCTCAAGCTTGCTCTTGCTTGCGTCAAACCATTTCTTTTAGATGTTCTTGCATCCATCAATCCATCGGTTCCCTGCTTTGTCGAACTATGTTATATCCATATACGTACCATTGAACCTTCCAGAATCCCCCTATTTTACTAGTCTTCGGAAACGGACTCTTAAGGCTTGAATTCTCTAAAGCCGGGCAAACGCCTCCTTTCTAAAAAAAAATTCCATCAACGTATTAGTCATCGTCATCATCATTGCTGCTATTTTCAGACCACTGCAAACAGCAGAGCTAGAAACGGCATGACCGGGAGTTTGATTCGAGCTCTATATCTATCTATTCTGTCTATCTATATCTATTTATTTTATTAGGTCTATTATCTACTAATAAAGCGAGTGCATTTCTCCGATTTATTTATTCATTCACCGTGTAGTAGTATTTTCTTCCGTACCTATCTTTTTGTCAATACTGGATGCACGATTCCGTGTGAGTATATATGTCTATGTGTGTATGCGTGCGTTGATCTGTGAGCGCTGGTCGTCGGAGATTGCATGAATGAATCAAGAGAATCACATCTTCTTTGAGGAACATTTGCTTCCTGCTGTGCGAAATTTGATCATCGTCCATGAATGGGACCAGTTAGAGGTAAGTTACTGGAAATAAAATTTGGGTCCGTTAGTTTTTTTTTCATGCGACGAAGTGTGATGTGCCCTGTGCGTGCGTGCGTGAGGGTGTGGCGTGCCGTGTGCCGTGTGCGTGCATTAGCTAGCTAGCTCCGACTGTATGCTCGTGAGCTAGCTAGCTTGGGTTGGCCCTGGTGTGCCGGAGCTAGCACGAACAGATCATAGCAGTAGAGCTAGCTATCATGAACATTATTTGTACATGGTGCATGTGTATCCTCTGGACTAATGTTTTTCCCACATCGCTGCAGATAGGACATGGTAATTTGAACAAAGGCAAACAAATTTCTTTGTAAGGAAAAAAGAATCATCGGAGTGGATTTACCTTAAAATAAACAAACACAAATTTAAAAAGAAAAATAATATGTGTAACATAACCTCTGGCCTTCTCATTGCCCCTATACTAATATACTAAAAAATGAAGTTTTTCAAAAAGGAATTAGTTAGTTGCATTGGCATTAGAAAATTTTTGCACACAGTTAATAAATAAATTGCACTATTTATAACATGAAACTATAAGCATACAGTATGAAATTCTGGCAAAAAAATCTAAGAAGGACTGATTTTTTTTTCTCACAGGTAAGAATGAATGAATTAATGGCATTGGTATTACCCCTAAAGAAAAAGTAAATGAACTATTCCCTCCGTTCCTAAATATTTGTCTTTTTAGATATTTCAACAAGTGACTACATACGGAGCGAAATGAGTGAATCTACACTCTAAAATATGTCTATATACATCCGTATGTGATAGTCCATTTGAGACCTCTAGAAAGACAAATATTTAGGAACGGAGGGAGTATAAATTAAAATAAAATCAAAATAATGAAGTTTATAAAAGGAATTAATGAATGACATTGCTTGCAAGAATAACCACGTAATAGTAAAATTTTCACCAAAAAGAATTTTTGCTAAGAAGGGATGAATTAGTGATGTTGGTACTACCCTTAAAGAAAAAATAAAATAAAAACTAAAAAATGAAAATCATGAAGTTTTCTATGGAAGAATGAATTAGTGGCATTGGGATTATCCTTTAAGAAGAAAGAAAATGAAAAAAAAATAGACAAAAGTTGCACACAATTTACACATAAATTGCACCTTTTATATTATGGAAGAATAAGCATATAATAGTGGATTTTTTGTAAAACAAATGGAAGTTTCATAATAAGGAATAAATTAGTGACATTGGTATTACCATTAAAGAAATGAAGTTTTCAAAGAAATAATGAATTAGTGGCTTTGGTATTACGCTTTTGAAAATAAATAAATTCTGAAGAAAAACAAAATATATTGAGGTTTTCAAAGGAAGAATGAATTAGTGCCATTGGTATTACCTGTTAAGTACAAAGAAAATGAGAAAGAAATCTAAAAGAAATGATGACAAATTTTACACACAATATAAACACAAAAATATTATTTTTTAAATATGCAAGAATAAGCATATGATAGTAGATGTTTTTGCAAAAAAAAATCTAAGAAGAAACAACTTAGTGGCATCGGTATTATATTAAATAATAAATATAATAATATAATAACTATATCAAAATAACAAAAAATTTATTAGGAACAATGAATTAGTGGCATTAGTATTAATCTTTAAGAAGAAAGATAATGAAAAAAATTAAAACGAACTTCCACACAATTTTGCACTAAGATTGCACTTTCTGCACTATGCAAACAACAATCATATAATGTTGTAATTTTCTGACATACTGTATACTATTTTTTTCTATATTTACACCAACCCAACATCTCACAAATACCCACAAAGAAAATAAAAAAACCAGCTAATAAAGTAAAAAAATAGAAACACATAAAAACAGGAAAACATTAAAAACACAAAAGCGGAGAGGGGATGGCTGGGTGGCACATGTAATGGGTTTCAGCCCAGTAAAAAATTGACTGGCCCAAATATGTGGTCGGTCAAAACAAACTGCTCAAAGAATAGACTAGAAACAAAAACACTGATCTCAAAGCAGAACTCAACCGTCAAAAATGACTGACCCAAAATATATTTTCAGGCGATTTCAAAGTGTACATGAATAAAGAGATGTCGTGTTTCGTCGGACCCTTGTACAGTAGTACTGACATACTTGGCACACATGCATCCACGCAGCCAATGCGAACAATAATTTTTATGTGGTGTCCGAGAGACTTGGTAAATCCGGCTCTATATA
This sequence comes from Triticum urartu, assembly GCF_003073215.2. Lineage (NCBI taxonomy): Eukaryota > Viridiplantae > Streptophyta > Magnoliopsida > Poales > Poaceae > Triticum > Triticum urartu. The sequence continues at coordinate 671,485,757 of NC_053024.1, forward strand.
TGTCCGCGGACGTGTTTGATCATGCCCGCGGACGCAGTCGAATCGCTTTTCATATGTCCTGCCTAGTAGTTACATACCATAAATTCGGATCTCAAATACATGCAAATCCATACACGTTATTATTACACGTAAATAACAAATGTTAGTATTGAAAATACATAGTTCTTATATAAATTTATAAGTGCACCTCAAATATTAGCTTTTTGTTTTTCAATATGGGTCTACATATGCTCCACAAGGTCACTGGATAGTTGCGCGTGCACCCGATAATCTCAAAGATTTTGATGCATCTGCAAAAATTTCATAAGCCGATTTGCAACTTGGTCCTTCGAGATTTGGAATTGTTCTACGCGCGCTTCAAATCATTGGTTTGGGCTATCCATCACCCTTGTTCTCGACAATTATATTGTGCAGAATAACACAACATGTCATCAGCTGCCACAAGGTTTCTAATACCCACATCATTGCAGCTCCACGAACAATTCCCCAACGAGGTTGAAGCACTTCAAATGCCCTGTCCACATCCTTCCTAGCTGCTTCCTGCATTAGTGCAAAGTGGCTTTTGTTTGTTGCCTTGTGGTTCGGATATGGTCTTCACAAATGTCGCCTACCGAGGATAGATGTCATCGGCAAGATAGTACCCTATGTTGTAGCCGTAACTGTTGTCAGTGTAGTTGCACTACGGCAATTCCCTATTACAAAGCCTTATGAACATGAGAGGTCGTTGAAGCACATTGATGTCGTTGTGAAAACCTGGGATTTCAAAGAAAGCATGCCAAATCGCCGCTGCTTCCAGTATGATGGTGGTCTCTTTAGGATGACCTTGGTACATTCCACGCAAATATTTGGGGTAGTTCTTTCATTGTCAATGCATGCAATCAATTGATTCGAGCATACCTAACATCTTGCCTCTCCAATAGCCAACAACTTTTCTGTGTCCTGCACATCTGGTTCTCTCAGATACTCTGCCCCAAACACCTGCACCATGGTGCGGGCAAACCTCACAATAGCCTTCAGGCATGTGCTCTCCCCATCCGGACCATCTCACCAACGGCATCGGCGGTAGTACCAAGTGCAAGTATCCTCAGCGCAGACGTGCATTTCTGCTTAGCGGAGAAAAAAAGTTGTCCGCATCACGCAATCCCTAGTGAGCTTGAAGTAGTCATTGTGTGCCTCCACTCCCTCCACAAAGTGGAAAACAATGGTTTGCACATACGAGAAAACGGCGACGAAACCATGTATCATCACGAAAAGCTGGGTCCGGATCAAAGTAATCCTTGTAGAGTAGCCCTGCTCAAAAGACCCTATCTCGATTAATAACTCACCCATTGATTAAGGAATATGCTCCACATGCCGGTCTATTTCCTTTTGCATGCTCATGTGCATGACCATGTCCACTTTTTCGTCTGAATCTGAAAAATCAAAGAACTCATTTCCAATCATTTTATCTAGCTCTGCGGGTCCATACTCCTCCTCTGATGAAGCATCAGAATCCATCATTTTCCCTACGAATAAATTACAAAATACCTGATCGGACAATGTGTCGAACACATAGAGGGAAATTTGCATCCCGGAAGTTGCCGGACATACCGCGGCGGCTTATGGGCTGGTGACGACGTGTGCGGCGGCAAGAATAGATGAGAAGACTGTAGTGCCGATGCTGGTGGCACTGAGGCTCGGAACAACAACAGAGGAGCGAGTGACGGCGGAGCTACGAGAAGGTCGGGGCAGACGAGGAAGAACAGAGAAGAGTAGCAAATGGAATCGATAGGTCGAGGAGTGGTTTTGGTGCAATTTGTGATGGGTTTGAACTGTCGGGCCCGGCGTGGCGGCCGGACCGGGCCACCCCATACCCGCCCTGGATTTGGGCTAGATATGAAGGTTACCGGTTAGCCCGATCTTTTGAGGCCCGTTTGAAACGCGTGTCTAGGTCGGGTTTTTTTTTACCGGTCACTGACCGGGCCATCCGCTCGGGCATTTAAGGGATGTTGGAGTCGCGGGGCTGTAGACTCTACAGTATTTATGTTCTCGTCGCACTACCATACAGAAATATATTTGTATAGCCTTTCTTTTTTCACATGTCAGTTACACTACCACACAAAAATCTCTTTGTTTAGCCTTTCTATTTTCACATGTCAGTTGCACTACCATACACATTTTCTTTTTTTGCTAAGCCTTTCCTATTTCACACGGCAGTTACATTACCCTACAAAAATCTGTCTGCTTAATCAGCCTAGAAGCAAAAGAGAAATAACACTCAAAGAAATTCGGAGCGGCAAGGAAATCCGTGTGCTGCTACGACGAGTATATAACAAGCCCCCCTCCCCCCTCTCCTCTGCATCATTCATCATACAATCCAGCTCGAAGGTTTTCATCTACCACACACACACAATCCTCCTGATCTTCCCCAAGAAACCGCGATGGGTCGTCTGTCCGTGAAGGTCTTGGTGGTCGTCCTGCTGCTCCTTGCGGCCACAGGTACATATGCTCGGAGTTGATGGTTGTTGACTGATCTTTACTGCACTAGTGCTAAGATTGTGTGAGATGACGACGGATCTGCTTTGTTGATTGATTTTGGGTGTGCAGAGGAGCAGGGGGGATCGGTGCAGGTGGCTCTGGCGAGGGTGTGCACGAGGCCGAGCCACAAGTTCCATTGGGCATGCCTCGACACCAACAAATGCGCGAGCGCCTGCCTGACCGAGGGCTACACCGGCGGCAAGTGCGGCGGCCGCCGCGGCCGCCGCTGCTTCTGCACCTGGCACTGCTAGATGTTTCGGCTCTGACCGATCTGTTCTTGCATAAAACATGCATGCTTCCGTGTGATGATAGCTGAACGGTGCCACGGTGGTACATCTATCTATATATCTATGTATGTGTGCGTGCATGGATCTCCGAGAGCTAGCTGCTCGTCGGAGATTACATGAATGAATAAAGAGAATCGCATGCGCATCGTCTTGTGAGGAATATCTCATGTCTGCTTCCCCCATTTTGACCCTGGAGTGAATGAATATATGTTCGCTACGACCTTATTACTCCTTCGGTAAAGAAATATAAAAGCGTTTAGATCTAAACGCTTTTATATTTCTTTACGGAGGGAGTACTGGTAATGACATACTGGACACACATGGATCGACGCAGCCAATGGATCAAGCTACATCAACAGGGAATTCACTTACGGATTTAACGGTCTATTAACGTGGACCAATAGGATTCAAGATTAGGGGAGGAACTGGTCCGCCCCAGCTGAAATTCAGGGAGGAAAAAGATTAGTTTAGAAGGGGATTCTGTAAAACGTCCGCAATGAGTCCGCGCGTCTCGGATTATTGCAGCCAATGTGCCCAGGTTCCACACTTATTGACAAGTGCTGATGTCCATCTGACAATTGGTTCCACACTTATTAACAAGTTATCGGTGAATTGGATTTGCGTCAGCCTCTCAAGCTTCCTCTAGCTTGCGTCAACCCATTTCTTCTAGATGCTCTTGCATCCAGGGACAAAGCTTGGAAAAATGGGCACCTGTGTCAACATATGCCCACTACAGCACATCACAAAGTATAGTGAAAGGATATAAATTACATCTAATTAAGGGCAATACAAAAAGCAAAAATATGCAATGATTCAATCATATAAATTTTATCATATTAAAAAGATTGCCATACCAAGTATTGGTTGAGCGAAGTCATAAAACCATTTGTTTACATATTCACGAAAGAAAGTAAACAACGATGACTTCTGAGCACATTTCATTAGTAACTTACTGAATAGGATGAACAAACGAAACATATTATTATATTAACAACAATGGTGCAGAACAAATAATACATAAAATAAATATCATTAAGCAAAAATATGAAGCAATGTGAGACTGACATTTGATAACTTCCCTTCTTGAACTTTCATCTTCTTGAGTTGATCAATTACAACATCATTCATAATGGTAGAAATATATCTTTCTCCATATAGCAAATCAAGCAATCACTCATGAACTGATCACCTATTTTGTTACTTTTGACAATATTCATTGCTGAAAAGCATCTCTCCATCACCCGCAAAAAAAAAAGCATCTCTCCATGGATCGATGTGGCAAGTGGCAAAATTAGCACCAACTTTAGAAGTCGATATACCAAAGGAAAAGCAAGATGTTTCTTAGTGTCCACCAGCATTAGCAAAATGGGCAATGCCATCCAAATTGGCAAACCGGCAATGTATTTGTCCGTGGACTAGTTCAGTCCGCGGACAGTGATGCAGGAGTCGCCCATCAAACCATGTTCCCTGAATGTCCGCCTCTGTTTTTTTTCTAAGTCTGGAATACTCAAAATAATAGCATATGAAATCTTTGATTATTGAAAATATTCAATGCGAAGGTAATTCTAATTTAAATATTACAATCCAACTAAATTTTCAGGTAAAATAGTTCAAATTTGAATTAAACTCACACGAATGTAGATGACATCTCGCTTCTTTCCCCAACCATTGTAGGCAGGCGTTTCGCGAAGCGAACTTCTGCCTCCTTCCGCAGGCGAGGCTGCGGGTCCTTGACCCCTCCGTCCGTCGCTCCGGCGGCGGGAGGGGCCTGGGACCCCGGCGATTTCGCTCCGGCGTGTAGTTAGGTTAGGCCTAGTCTTCCTTGAGGCGTCGCATCGGTGGCGAGATCGATGCCGCGTCGGAATAAGATGGTCCTGCTTCTCCCCCACCCAGTGATGCTTCAGATCTGATGTGGATGGTGGTTTGCACCCGTGTCTCGCCGGATTTCAGATCTGACGACGTCATTTGGTTGTGCTAGCCGGTGTTCATCGCTCTTCCCGGAGAGGACGTTGTTTAGTACTAGGTATGTTGCTGTTTTGGAGCATGTGATGTGGATGGTGGTTTGCGGTGGCGTCTTTCTTCTCCAACCTGAGTGGATGAAGGAGACGGTGCCGGGATCTGACGGGCTTGGGGATGATCCGCGGTCGACGAGCCACATAGCCTCGGCTCCGTCACATGCGGCAGACCGTTCATTCGACTCACCTAGCAGCATGGTCTGCATCAGAGTTCTTTCAGATTTAGGAGTGATGGTTGCTCTCGTCCATCTCCGGCGTTGCCATGGCGATGATGGAGTCCGACGATGCTTAAGGGATTGGATTTGCACAGGGATCTTCATTGGTCAAATTTTTTTCTTGGGGTCCTTTGTGCAAAGCTCTAGGACAATTGTCTATGTGTTTGTCTTATGGAGCGACCATGTGTGTACACCCTGTAAGTTATTTGTTCAATGAACATGTGGTAGTTCCTCTCAAAAAAAAAAACTCACACGAATGTTCTAGGTATCCCCTTTAACCACACAGATACTCGATGAGATATTCAATCGGATCTTCCTTGATATGTTCATGAGTTGCTTAATGCAGAATTTGTTAATGCATTTGGACAAACTGATCAAATGTGGCCGGATTCTAATGTGGAAGTTGGATAGGATCACCCATATTCTTGAATTCTAGACCTCCGGCAGCATCTTCACCCTCATCCTCCATGATCATATTGTGTATGATCATCATCTCCCACAGGGTCTACAGATCTCATTGTTTACCAGGTTCACGAACAACTGCAAAATGGGTTGGAGCACTTCGGATGCCCTCTCCACATTCTTTCTAGTTCCTTGAGCTTGTCTCTGACCAACTGTATTTTGGTATGTTCGCAGCGAAACCATCTTTACGACACAAATCTTTTACACTACTCATGGGAGATCATGCATGATTATACATACAACTACAGTACACGCCTCCAGCATGAAACTGATGAGCAGCTAGGTCCTGCCAGTTCACCACCAAGTCACAGCAACAAAAAACCTATCTTCATACTACCAATTGCCTCGAATCGACCAGGAGGCACATAATACATGTACATATCCTCGCCGAGGCGTCGACACTTGTCAGCGATAAAAGCTTGCCCTTGGGCACAGTTTCTCCACGGACCCATCCGGCGGCCCATCCACCTGGCGCAGCTTGATCTCGTAAAGCTTTGGCCACAGTTTCCCGGTCACTGCGAGTAGAGCCGAAAGGTTAATTGGACAAGAAACCCAGAGACCTTGATCCATGGGACCGAAACTGCAAGTGCAAAAGGACTCACCGAACAGTCTGTCATTTTCTTCATCCCAAGCTATACCATTTAGAACATCAATATCCTGGAGCATGAAACAGAGTTTTCAGTGTCATGTCACTCCCGATACTGGATTTGGATTATGTGCGTCTAACAATGCAATTAGCCAATGAACCATATGGGGACTGCTCACCGTGTTGCCAGATTTCCATAATTGCTGCCTGCAAAATTGAGGACACAAGGATCGATTATTACTTCAAATGCAAACATTACAGGCAAACAGAGTAATCTTGTGAAGAAACTCAGTGGTCAGGAAATAGGCATAGAACAACAACAGTGATTTCTACTCAGAGCATACCTCAGCTCATGAAGAAAGATCCAGCTCGCCACTTGGCCATCTTCATGAGAAACTCTAGCTATGCAATCTGTCTACACATCATAACTTTCGATACTGAGAGGTGCACTTCACAACATTCTAGCAAATTGGTAGGCAGTTCACATTGTATATGATACTTGAATATGATCAAACTTTGCATGGAAAACACAGCTAAGACACAAATGATATTAGCTAGTCATGCTAAGACCTCGGTTACCTAATCGCCAAGTCAAATGGCGTTAGCTAGTCATGTCTTGTAGAAGATATAAAAAATTCAGACCAGTTAATTGTAATATCAATTGCCTATTTCAGAGTATCAAGTGTAACAAAGGACAACACAGGATAAAACTTGGACACACTTCAGTACAAACTGAGTCACACCCCAAAGTTAATTGTTAAACTTAAACCTCATAAATGACACCAGGGTGCACTTTAACATCAACGCTAAGGTATACTAATGAAAATGTTCTGGTCCTTGAGATCTTGAACAATATAATAAAACATGAAAGCAATATGGTCAAGGTAGTGCATAACAACTCTAACCTGCCAGACATTTGCCCATACTTCACCATTTATATATTCCAGTTCATTAATATAGGAAACGTCATTGTCTTGATATTTCACAGTTACTGTCTTTGTTACTGTATCAACAGAGACATCAAACAAAAGAAATTAAGTCCGAAAGCTAACAGAATATCAAGTGTGTGATTAACTTAATATACCTTCAAGCGATATTGGATCCAGGTGGTACAACCTTGAAGTACCATCACTGCCAAATAGGATTTTTCCATCCGTAGCCAACCCCCACCCGTCACGCATTTTATGGGTAAAACTTTCACGCTGCAGCAGAGAGCACAATAACTTGTTACCTCAGACGTCAACAAGAAATGACTGAAAAACTTGAGAAATGACCAGTAAAATGCGATGTGAATGATTGTAAACCCATATTTCAGAAGATCACATGAAAATAGATATTGATAGGTCAGGGTTTGGAGATAATTAGCCGAGACTATAAACAGAAAAGATCTGAATCATCTGTAAATGCACTAACATAGAAACAGGGGCAGCAGCATTACTTTGCTGAAGTTATGTCGGTCGTATATGAATCCATCATTCTTCAACCAAGTAATTTGAAACAATCTACAAAAGATAATATTAAAGCAAATGAATGAGATTTAACAGGACCGCAGAAGCAAATAGAGCCATCATGTTCAAGAAAGCAATTCTCATGTCGGGCATAATCGAGGTTCATCTACCTGTCGTCGAGAAGTGTTAAGCCTTCTCCAAACATATGTCCATCCATTTGGTGCTGATCTAAAACCTGATAAATGACAAAGCAGTAACTAGTGATTTAGTGTAGGGTAGGTGAACCATTGCCGCGCAATGTTAAATAAGGAGAGTGCCATATTTAACATACTTTGCCAGTTTGAAGATCAACCTTTCGGACCGACGACTGTTCAGAAACAAAATTAGAAGCATTTAGTCCTTCAGAAAAACCGCTTGACAGAAAGAAAGCAAAAACGAAACAAATGCAACTTGCAAGCTCAGGCAACAGATCCTCAACAGCTCATATAGTGATAGCCAGTCTGCTTGTTTCCACTAGGGAGGCATGAATACCAAGGTTCACAATTCAAGTGAAACTAGATGTAGTTTATTGTGGAAAAACCACGGAAGTAGTATTCCTTAGCATATCACATTTGCATCACTGTAATCCACGAGAAGATTTCCACATTGCATTGCATTACATTACCTGGTGATAAAGGCCAGTGGACTCGAAGAGAGTGTCGTTTCCCGCGTACAGGAGACCCTGCCAAAGAACGAAAAACACGCAATCTGAGGAAAAAATTCCCCATGGGAGAGGAGAGGAGCGAATGAGATCAGGAGGGATGCGTGCCTGGGTGAAGGCCTCGGGGTCGTGGGGGTACTCGCGGACCAGGTCGAAGGAGTAGAACCTAGCGACGGCGGGCGCAGGGCGGCGGAGGAGCGCGGCGCGGAGGTAGTCCGGGCGCCAGACGGCGGCGGCCGCGGCGAGGAGGAGGAGCGCCGCGAGCGCGGCGCCGGCGGCCGCGATGGCCGGACGGCGGAGGCGCCGCGGCGCCGGGGAGGCGTTGGGGGTGGGTACGGACAGGGCGATAGGCGCCATTGAGGAGGCGGGCCGCCTCCGTCGGGAGCCGGCGGTCATTTGGGTCTGGTTTAGTCGCAGCAGAAAGGGTCAACTGTAATTTTCAGTTTAGCGTGCTTCTCCTGTGATTTGTAGGAGTATTTAAGATTGTCTTCCAAATTTCTTGGCTGAAAATTTGGACATTGGAATGAATGTCTATTTTGAAATCTTTTTGATTTTTTTTCATACAACATCGTGATTTCATTTTGCGATGCGTGTCCTCGTGCATTGCACTTGACGCCAATGTTTCGTCCTTCAAGCCATGGTGTGAATATAAGAATGTGTGATGACCATTTTGGTTGTGCACATGGACAATTCCCAATTAAATATTTGAAAATACCAATTCATTATCGACGTCTCACCATTGCGGAATGGAAGTATGTAGAGGAGCGACTAGAGAAACGCTTGAGCAGCTGGAAAGGCAAGTTGGTCTCGGTTGGAGGACGATTGATTTCAATAAACTCTGTCCTTACAAATATGGTTCTCTATATGCTTTCGTTCTTCCCGCTCCCAAAAGGGGTCTTGCAAAGATTGGATTATTTTAGGTCCACGATCTTTTGGCAAGGAGATGGTGAAAAGAAAAAAATATAGGTTGGCCAAATGGAGTGTGGTTTGTAGGCCGAAACAGCAGGGCGGCCTCGGTATTCATGACCTGCAGGTCAAGAATGAGGCCCTACTTAGTAAATGGTTGTTCAAACTTCTTACTGAGGATGGTATTTGGCAAACCATGATGCGCAATAAGTATATAGGCCAAAAGGCAGTGTCTCAGGTATATTGGAAACCTGAAGACTCACACTTTTGGGCCGGCCTAATGGCGGCAAAGAAACATCATACTCTTAATGTTTTGTATCACTTTGATGCTACATTTTGAGATAATAAAAGCGCCCTTTATCGAAAAAAGAATGTGTGATGATTATATATTGATAAAAAAATTAGGACGATGTCTATAAACGAAGAAGTTGGGAACTTCTTCCGCAACAAACGAGGGCTTTCCCCCGGAAAAAAAACGAGGGCTTAGGTAGGGTGACCCTTCCTCCCCTCTTATTTTCAACTTTGTTGCGGACGCCCTCTCGGCCATGATCACTAAGGCGAAGGATGCCGGCCACATCCGCGGTGTCGTCCCCCACCTTATTCCAGGAGGGGTCTCTCACCTTCAATACGCGGACGATACCATGCTGCTCTTCGAGCCGGAAGATCACAATATTGCCTCGATTAAGCTCATCCTCCGTGCTTTCGAGATTGTATCCGGCCTCAAGATAATTTTTCTCAAGAGTGAGGTGATAGCCATTGGGATGGCCGCACCTCTCTCATTGCGCGTTGCCAACCTACTGAACTGTAAGCTTGGGAGCTTTCCGTCTAAGTACTTGGGCCTCCCCATCTATGACAAGCACATATCTATCCGAGAATGGGAAACCCTATACGGCAAGGTGGCGAACCGGTCAGTCCATGGCGAGGCCGGTTCATGTCTTCGGCAGCTAGGCTCATTCTAACGAATACTAGTCTCTCCTCTTTGCCCATGTTTACAATGGGCATGTTCCTCCTAGCAGACGGTGTTCACGCCAAGCTCGACACCCCCCGATCCAAGTTTTTTTTGGGAAGGAACTGGGTCCAAAAAGAAGTAGCACTTAATTAAGTGGGCAGCCCTATGCCGGCCAAAGAAATTTGGTGGCCTAGGGATCCTCAATTCCAAACTTATGAGCGTTGCCCTTCTCTCCAAGTGGCTCTGGAAACTCGCCCAAAATGAGCAGGGGCTCTAGGCGGAAATTCTGAGCGAAATACTTCCCCGACGGGAATTTCCTTACCTCCAAGGCTAAAGGGGCGAAATTCTGGAATGGGATCTAGGCTGTCAAACCGGCCTTTGCGCTAGGAGCTAAGCTTAGCGTTAATGACGGAAAATCCACGCGATTTTGGTTAGACCACTAGTTCGTTCAGGAGCCATTGTGGCGTAGCCACTCCTCCATATACCAACTTGCTACTAACATCGAAATCCTCGTTACCGATGAGCTTAGAACCCACCTGCCAGCCATTACTTTCAAAAGCCCCCTTTGAGACGCCGAACAGGCTGGTTGGGACGAGTTACATAACGCTCTTGTTGTAGTGGTGTTGTGACCCAAGGCTGATACGGTCTCTTGGTCCCTCACGAGCTCCCGGAAATTCACGGTTAAGTCTCTTTACCATAAGTTGACGGAGGGTCGTACACTAGACATTGCTAGGGGGCTATGGAAAGTGTCAACCCCCTCAAAATTAAAGTTTTTCTTTGGCAAATGTTCCACGACCGCCTCCCGTCCTCTAACAACATAGCGAAACAAAATGGGTCGTCCCGATAGCAATTGTGTGATGTGTGGTGCGCACAAGGATGCAAACCACATCTTCTTCAATTGCCATCTTGCTCGCTTCACTTGGAGTGTGGTCCAGTGAGCCTTTGATCAAAACTGGAATCCCCACTCGGGTAGAAACCTCCGCGATATACTATTGGCCCATAGGGGTGGGTTTGGTCGAGTGCTTTGGAGATGCGTAGGGGCGCTTTTATGGGCTCTATGGACTACTAGAAACAAAATCACAATAGAGCACAAATTCCCTTATCACCCCGCTGACATTATTTTCAAATGACATTTGTTCCTCCAGACTTGGATGCCGTTGGGAAAACGGCGGACGCTGAGCGGATGCAGGAGGCGATGGAGCGGATTCGACTGATCCAGATTGCTGCCCGTCACTAGATGTTGAGGATCGTTTCTGCTCACACCTGTGTTGGCATGTTTAGACTTTTGCCTTATCATTCTCAGGCCTAGGCCGGTTGCATGTTCAAACTAGGGCTTCGGATGCATTTCCTTTCCTTTTGTTTAAGACTGTCTTGTTTGTTGGATGTTGCCTGTTCATGGGCTTTATTAAGTTAAAGTCGGACGCTCCTTTGTAAGTGCATCTAGTGCCCCTTAGTGATTTTGGTGTATTGAAAACTTATAGGTTAAGGGACTGATGCGTTTGTGAGTGTACACAGGTCTATAAGTCTATAAGGAGTTTGATATTTAGAGTGAAAGTCGACCCCTAAAAATGAAGTTCTTCGTCTAAAGACTTTGGACTTTCTGAAGACTTTCTGAAGACTTTGAAAGTGAAGAAATTGGTGTGATCCTGAAATCTTGGTATTCATTTGAGGAACATGAAGCATGAAGACTTTTGTTTTCGTAGTTTCTTTTTCTCTTTCTTGAGTCATAGGAAACACTGTACTGTTAAAGGGTGTCGAGGAAATACTAAGGAAAAATTTCCAAGTGACGCTCAACTCAAATCCTACACCTACCAATCCCTTCGAGTGAAGCCATTGGAAATCTCATACATCTCAGTCAATTTCTTCAGTGACAAAGACGAAGTTCTTCTAGTCTCTGAGGAATTTGTTCTGGTTGAGGAGTTAGGAATTCGCCAGTGCGGATTGCCTACATTTGTTCTGGTTGAGGAGTTAGGAATTCGCCAGTGCGGATTGCCTACATAGTGAGGAACATGATAGGCCTGAGGAATTGGATACTCAAAATTCCGACCGTTGCTGTGCTATGCGCCAGCTGTCCCAAAATATCTACCCACTTAACGGTCATATCATTGAAGGGCATTTATGTATTATCATGTCGGGCTGCTCCCTAGGCTATAAATAGCCGCCCCCTACAACCACTAGCTGGTTGGCTGCTCTGAGAGAAACTGACACTTGTCATTTGAGAGCATCCCATCCTCCGAGGACTTTGAGTAAAAATCATCAAGTGAGGAAAAACCCAAACCCAAACACCTACAAACCCAAAGTGATTGAGCATCACTGAAGAGATTGATCCTGCGTGGATCCGACGCTTGTTACCTTTGAAGACTATGCATCTTCCAGACGGTTAGGCGTCATGGTCTAGAGCATCCAAGAGGAAATTGTGGATCGCCGAGTGACCGAGTCTATGAAGGTTTGGAAGTCACCTGAAGACTTACCACGAGTAATTGGGCGAGCTCTGTGTGGCCTTAGCTCAAGGGGGAATACGGTGAGGACTGAGTGTCTTGAGCTGCATGTTCAGGACTGGGTGTCCGGGACTGTGTGTCCTTAGATTTAAATACCTAGCCACCCTAACCAGACGTACAACTGTCACAGCAGTTGGAACTGGTCTACCAAATCATTGTCTTCACCAAGCTACCTGGTTCCATTTCCTCAACCCTTTCATTTCCTCATTTCTGTGTTGTGTGCTTGTTCATATCTGTTTGAAGACTTTGACTGAAGACTTTCTCAATTTTCTTAGTTCAATTTCTTCAGTCTGTTTGTCTTTGTTTTGTTATCCTGTGTTTACGCTTTCTGTACTATGTGTTCGTTTTCATTTCTTCATGAAGACCATGCTCATGCTCTGTTATGTTTACTTCTAAGTACTTATTCCGCTGCAAGTAGTTCTTCACCATGGAATTTCCTCACCCTGAAATTCCTCAGTGAAGAATTCATAAAAATCGCCTATTCACCCCCCTCTAGTCGATATAACGCACTTTCAATTGGTATCAGAGCAAGGTACTCCCTTGTTCTGTGTGATTTTGGTTTAACCACCTGGAGTTTTAGTTATGTCCACCGCATGTATGATCAAGGTTTCTGCTGGGTGTCCTACCTTCGATGGGACGGACTACCCCTACTGGAAGAATAAGATGCGCATGCATCTTGAGGCAATTGATAACGATCTCTGCTACGTTGTGGAGAATGGTGTTCCCTCTGTCACTCCCACCATCAACGTTGCTGATGTGAAGAGATTTAAGCAACTCGACTCTCAAGCAAAGAATACCATATGTGGCCATCTGAGAAAAGGGCAGTATGGCAGAGTGAGTGCTTTGGAGACAGCTAAGCTTATCTGGGACAGGCTGTCCAATGTCAATGAGGGAGTCTCAACACAGCGTGACTCTCGAGTTGACGTTCTTCGAAATCTCTTCAACCGCTTGAAAAGAATCGACAATGAAAATGTTCAGCAAACCTTCGATCGCCTCACTGACATCTCAAATGAGCTTCAAGCACTTGGTGCCACTGATATCCCCGACCATGAAGTGGTGAAGAAACTGCTGAGATCGCTTGATTCCTCATTTGATACCTTGGCATTGATGATACAAGAATGTGGAGACTATAAGTCACTTGATCCCGCCGATATCCTCGAGAGACTAAACACTCGTGAGTTCCAGCTTGCTGAGAAGAGAGATCTCTATGGACCAAGCTATGGTAGATCATGGGCTCTGAAGGCCAAGGCAGTGTCTGGATTTAAAGGTGAAGATTCTGACAGCAGCCTTGGTGACCCTGAAGAACTGAGCCAGGAGCTAGCTATGCTCGTGAGGAAGTTCCAAAAGTTCTCAAGACGTGGTCACTTTGGTAAATCCTCAAGAGGTGGTGACTTGAAAACAGATTCCTCATCCCATGATTACAAGAAGAGACTCTGCCACAAATGCAAGAAGCCTGGACACTACATTCAAGATTGTCCTCAGTGGGAAAATGGATCAAAGAAGAAGAAGAAGTACAAGGATTACAGTTCTGATGATTCAAAGAAGAAGAAGAAATCTTCAAAGTCCTCGTCATCAAAACCTTCAAGGTCCTCATCTCACAAGAAGAGCAGCTCCAAGAAGGCTCGGGCGTTCATTGGCAAGGAAATGGACTCTGAGGCTGAATCTGAGGAAAATGAGGAAGAGGAGAAATCTGAGGAGTCAGACTCTAGTGTGGCAAGCCTAGCCCTTGCTACCACGTTCGTCAGCAAGTCCATCTTCAACTTTGAAGAAAAGGACCTCTCCAACACTACTAATGACGGCGATGAGGACTATGCTCCCACCTATTGCTTCATGGCAAAAGGCTCAAAGGTACTCAAATATCCCTCCTCTGAATCTAGTGAGGATGGATCTGATGAAAACTTCAAACCCAGCTATTCTAAACTTGCTAAGATTGTTGTGAAACTACAAAAGGCTCTTGAAAAGGTTCAAACATGCTAGATAAAAGTGATGATATGTTGGGCGAGGAAATGGATCGCACTAAAATTTTGACTAAAAATCTTCAGAGACTTCAGTCAAAGTTTGACAATCTTCAAGGTCATCATAACACTCTCCTATCTGATCATGAGAAGCTTTCTTATGAATTTCTTCAAAGAAAGCAAGATCTTGAGCAGTTAAGAGTGAGTTATGAAGATCTTCAGAAGGAGCGTGATTCATTACTTGCTCAACAGATCAGCGCTACTCAGGATGAATTTGTTCCTCCATGTTTGAAGTGCATTGAACGTGAAACTGCTAATTCTTCACCTGAATGCTCAAATGCTTCCATTGTTGCAAATTCTTCAACTGCCTCTGCTATCACTAATTCCTCATCTGAGAACTTGCTAGTATCATTGATGATGCAGGGCTGAAGGAATTGTATATGACATGCATGTACAAAAGCTGCAAATGGCATCAGGCTCTTTGTGACGTGCTTAAAAAGCAGATCCTCAACAGGAACCCTAGGAAACAGGGTATTGCCTTTGAGAGGAAACTCAATGCTGATGGGACCTACTGGAAACCTGAGCAGTATCCCAAAACCTCATGGGTTGCTTCAAAGGGACCTTCAGTGGATCCATCTACTTTATCTGGCTTTACATGTGAATCTTCATATTCTTTTGGTGAGTCAATTGACTCCAACTATAAACTGTTCAAAAATCAGAATGGTGAAGTATTTGCTAGATATGTTGGCACTAACTGCAGGAGCGGTCCTCCTATGAAGAAAATCTGGGTTCCCAAAAGGTGCCTTGAAAATCTTCAGGTGAATGTCATCATGACACCACCTGTGAAGAATAGGAACCTCAGATCAAATTCTTCATATGAATGCAAGTCCTCATACAGACCAAACCCCTCACATGGATCAAATTCCTCAAAAGGATCAAAGTCCTCATATGAACATCATCGTGCTAACCCGTCTGTTTCGCAGGGAAGATCTAAGGACTATGGATATGTGCATTATTCTTCAAATCATTATGTTCATAAGTCCTCGAAGAATTTCTCTGCTTACTCTTATGCTTACCCTAACCCCTCTTATGTGAAACGAAGTGGATTGGCATATATGCCACCTTTCTCTTATAGAGCTCGCAGAATGATAAACTCTTTGCCACCCCTTCAGATGTGGGTGGTGAAGAAAAAGAACTAATCTCTTATGCAGGATCAGGTCTCCAGACGAACTTAATCGTCTGAAGAATTTGCTGGAGACCTGAATGTGCTTGAAAGGACGCAAGCTAATCATGAAGAAATGAATTTTCATTTCTCACGTCCTCATACTGCTTTATCTGTTTTATCTTGATGAAATTGATCTGATGAAATTCATACCATATTCTTCTCTGATGAAGTATATGAGTTCATAAGCTGCACTAATTCATCTGCAGGATTGTAACGCCCCGAGACCGATGTGCCAGGTGTCTTTCAGTTATTCGCTATTGTTGCCTTGTCATTGCTTGCGTGTCATGCATTTCATATCATGTCATCATGTGCATTTCATTTGCATACATGTTCGCATCATGCATCCGAGCATTTTCCTCGTTGTCCGTTTCTCAATCCGGCGCTCCTATGTCATCGGGTGTCCCTTTCTACCTCTTTTCATGTGCAGGTGTTAAACGTTTTCGGTTTGGACTGAGACTTGTCATGCGGCCTTGCTTTACTACCGGTAGTCCGCCTGTCAAGTTTCGTGCCATTTGGACTTCGTTTGATACTCCAACGGTTAACCGAGGGACCGAAAAGGCCTCGTGTGTGATGCAGCCCAACACCCCTACAAAGTGGCCCAAAACCTACCTAAACCCCCGCCATCATCTAGGCAGTTCGACCACGATCGCGTGGCCGAAAACCGCACCTCATTTGGACTCTCCTAGCTCCCTCTACCTATATATATGTGTGCCTCCTGGATTTCTCGCGCAGTTGAAACCCTAAAAATCCCCCCCCCTCGCACACCGCCAGACATGTCCGTCCCGGACCGGACATGTCCATCACCTCCAGCCACCTCACTCCGACGAATCACGTCGCGACACATCAGTGTTGCCGCCTCGCTCCTCCAATGATGCGCCGCCACGTCGCCACCCCGGCTCCCCTCCACCGCGCCAGGCCCTGTGGGCCTAGATCCGGCCCACCTGGCCCAGCCGCCGCCACCGCGAGACGTAGGCGTCCCGCGCCCGCGCCTCCACGACTCCCCGCATGGCCGCCGCCGCCGTCCTCCCTCTGCGCCGCCGCCGCTCCGGCGTGCGCCACCGGCCGCCCGCGCCGGCATCTCTCGCGCCGCCTGGATCCCGCAGCACCGCCGCCACATATGTTCGCCGCCTTCTCGTTGCCACACGGACCCGGCCGCGGCCACCTTCGCCGGAGAGTGCCGCCCTGCTCCCACACCGGTAATGGCGCCGCCGCCCTCGTGCTCGTCGCCGGAGAGGCGAGCTTCGCCGGATCCGCCCCGGCACCCCCGCCTGGATCAGATCCACCGGCGCGCCCAACCAAACGCGCCCCGGATCTTGTCGTCCCGGATCTCCTCGTCCCGGGTTGACTTTTCTCGTGAGGTCTAATTTCGTCCAAGTCCCAGTAATTTTGTGCATTTTTCATCGCAACATAACCTCATCACCGTTCCTCCGATTCGTGCGTGTAGCATATCAAAATGTTCATCTCGACGAGTACATCATTTCATCGCATTGCATCATTTTCATTTGAGCTCATCTTGATGCCCGAAATGCTGTTGGAAGATGGCTATGTGATGATAGTTTCATATCTGTTTCAGCAAATGCACTTTTGTCATTTTTGCCATGATTAATGTGTGCATGCTATGATCCTGAGCTCTACATGTGTTTTGATATATGCCATGTCATCTTTACAGGGGTGTATGACATGTATTTTTGTGATCTTTGTGGTGACTAGCACAAGCATGCAAAGTAGCTTACTCAATGATGATGATTTCAGGGATTTAGAATTTCACTAAGTCCTTGCCCTGTCCTTATTTTTATGCCATATGTTCATGTTGTTTCCTAGTGATCCGTGCCTCTTTTGAGCATGATCAGTAAGGATATTTTGTAGATATTGTGGTGCTCTATCCGTCCCATGTCTTTGTTTGCAGTTACGGAGCACCCTAGCTTGAGTCAATCGAGCTCTACTTTTACTATAAAATGTTCCTGGCAGATTGTTAACATGTTTAGCGATTTTGCCGAGGTTGTTGCTATTGATCCGTGCATGCTATGTTGTTGTTCTTGCCATGTCTAGCTTCTATGCCATGTCTATTTGCTGGGTGTATGCTTAGTTTATCATGCCATGCTTTGTAGGGAGTGCATCGAGCTCGTAAACATGCCTACTTCTTAATCTGTTTTGCATGCTCCAGTTTTTCACTAAGTCTGAATCTGTTTATGTTATTGCTATGTTCACGTGCTTGCAATTGTATTTTCTGATCCCTTTTGGTTCATGGTCAGTAAGGGACTTTTGTTATATGCTTTGAGTAGCTTCATGCCATGCCTTGCTTTGCCATGATATGTTCCTGTAGCATGTAGTTTTCATGCTCTAAAGATTGCTTCCTGATGATAAATTCCTGACATGTTGCTTATTTCACTAAGTCTGTAACTTGTTATCGTTTGCACTTTTGCCATGCTTGTTTGAGCCTGCTATTGAGTGAATTAGCCGTAGCTCAGTGTTCATCTTTTGTCAAGCATCATGAGTGGATCCCTGCCATGTATTTTTTTGCCACGTTTGAGTGCAGTAGCTTATTTATCTTGATGCATTTAGATGGTCACTTGCTGATTATCGCAGACCAGTGCCATATTTGTTTTGCTTGCCATTTCCAAACCGTGCATCCGATTCCGGTGATCTTTATGTCGATTTCAACCGAAATCACCTCCCCTTTCCAGTGGCACTCTTGGATTTCCAAGTTGAGACCAGGTTCAATTATTCCTTTCCAAATCATGCATATGCATCACATACCGCATCCTGCATATCATGTCATGTTCATGTGTTGGTTGTTTACTATGTTGTGTGCTTCTTCCCGGTGTTGCTTTTTCTAGTTGGTTCCGATAACGTCGCATTTGTGAGGACCCATTTGACTACGTCCGTTTGCCTTCTTCATGGACTCGTTCTTCTTCCTTGCGGGATCTCAGGCAAGATGACCATACCCTCGAAATCACTTCTATCTTTGCTTGCTAGTTGCTCCCTCTTTTGCTATGCCTATGATGCGATACCTACCACTTGCTTATCATGCCTCCCATATTGTTTAAGCCAAGCCTCTAACCCACCTTGTCCTAGCAAACCGTTGTTTGGCTATGTTACCGCTTTGCTCAGCCCCTCTTATAGCGTTGTTAGTTGCAGGTGAAGATTGGAGTTTGTTCCTTGTTGGAACATGGATATTTGTTGGGATATCACAATATATCTTATTTAATTTAATGCATCTATATACTTGGTAAAGGGTGGAAGGCTCGGCCTTATGCCTGGTGTTTTGTTCCACTCTTGCCGCCCTAGTTTCCGTCATATCGGTGTTATGTTCCCGGATTTTGCGTTCCTTACACGGTTGGGTTATAATGGGAACCCCTTGACAGTTCGCTTTGAATAAAACTCCTCCAGCAAGGCCCAACCTTGGTTTTACCATTCGCCACCTAGCCTTTTCCCTTGGGAGTCGCGCATCCCGAGGGTCATCTTTATTTTAACCCCCCCCCCCCGGGCCAGTGCTTGTCTAAGTGTTGGTCCGAACTAGATCCACTTGCGGTGCCACCTCAGGGAAACTTGAGGGCTGGTTTTAGCTGTATGTAGTGTTCATCCGGTGTTGCCCTGAGAACGAGATATGTGCAGTTCCCATCAGGATGTCGGCGCATCGGGCGGTCTTGCTGGACTTGTTTTACCATTGTCGAGGATGTCTTGTAACCGGGATGCCGAGTCTGATCGGATTGTCTTGGGAGAAGGAATATCCTTCATTGACTGTGAGAGCTTGTGATGGGCTAAGTTGGGACACCCCTGCGGGGTTTTGAACTTTCGAAAGCCGTGCCCGCGGTTATGGGTAGATGGGAATTTGTTAATGTCCGGTTGTAGAAAAACTGAAGTTGATCTTAATTAAAAGACATCAACCACGTGTGTAACCATGATGGTCTCTTCTCGGCGGAGTCCGGGAAGTGAACACGGTGTTGGAATAATGCTTGACGTAGGTTGTTCTAGGATCACTTCTTGATCATAGTTCATCGATCGTGCTTTTGCCTTCTCTTCTCGCTCTCATTTGCGTATGTTAGCCACCATATATGCTAGTCGCTTGCTGCAACCCCACCTCATACCTTTTACCCTTCTTATAAGCTTAAATAGTCTTGATCGCAAGGGTGTGAGATTGCTGAGTCCCCGTGACTCGCAGATTACTTCCAAACCCAGTTTGCAGGTGCCGTTGATACCGAGCAGGTGACGCAACCAAGCTCAAGGAGGATCTCAATGAAGATCTTGTCCTTTGTGTTGTTTCGTTCCAGTTGATCAGTAGTGGAGCCCAGTTGGGGTCGATCGGGGATCTGTGTAGCATTTGGGATAGTCTTCTTTTATTTTTGGTTCCGTCGTCGGACCTTGTGTGTATCTGGTTGATGTAATGTTTTATTCATGTAATTGTGTGAAGTGGCGATTGTAAGCCAACTATGTATCTCTTTTCCCTTATGTATTACATGGGTTGTGTGAAGATTACCTCACTTGCGACATTGCTTTCAATGCGGTTATGCCTCTAAGTCGTGCTTCGACACGTGGGAGATATAGCCGCATCGAGGGCGTTACAAGGATGATCAACCCAAAGCCACTGAGTGGGTCCTCGATAGTGGATGTACAAATCACATGACTGGTGACAGGAGCTTATTGATGGACACTGCTTTATCTCCATCACATTTGAAGCATATCACCTACGCTGACAAAGGCAAAAGCATGGTATTGGGTCTAGGTAAGGTTGCAATCTCAAAGGATCGACACATGGACAAAGTCATGCTTGTCGAGTCCTTAGGGTTCAACCTCATGTCTGTCTCAATGCTTTGTGATTTTGATATGGTTGTTGTCTTTGGCAAGTATCGTTGTGTTGTGATCATGGAAGCTGACAATTCCAAAGTCTTCGAAGGCTTTAGGAGAGGAGATTTGTATATCGTTGATTTCTCTACAGGACCACAACCTGCTACATGTCTACTTGCAAAAGCTTCAGAAGGCTGGCTATGGCATCGTCGACTTGGTCATGCTGGCATGAGGAATTTGCACACGCTCGCGAAGAAGAAGCATGTCATTGGCATTAAAAATGTCAAATTCCTCAAGGATCACTTGTGCGGAGCCTGTGGAGCTGGAAAGATGACCAAGGCCAAGCATCCAGCGAAGACTACCATGACTACTACTCGACCATTTGAATTGCTTCACATGGATCTCTTTGGCCCTACTCACTATGCCACATTTACTAATGCTGCATCCTTATATGGCTTTGTTATTGTTGATGATTATTCTCGATATACATGGGTCCATATCATCACTTACAAAACTGAAGTGCAGGAAGTTTTCAAACGATTTTCATCGAGGGCTTCAACCAACTTTGGTGTGAAGATCAAGCCCATCAGAGGTGATAATGGAACTGAGTTCAAGAACACTGGTCTTGGTGACTATCTTGATGAACTTGGTATTACTCATGAGTTATCTGCTCCTTATACTCCTCAGCAAAATGGCGTCGTGGAGCGCAAGAACAGGACTCTTGTTGAGATGGCCCGCACTATGCTTGATGAGTACAAAACGCCTCCTCGCTTTTGGCCTGAGGCAATTGATACTGCGTGCCACATCATCAACATGGTATATCTTCACAAATTCTTCAAGAAGACCGCATATGAACTCCTCCTGACAAGAAACCCAATGTGAGTTATTTCAAAGTCTTCGGTGCTAAATGTTGGATTAGCGATCCTCATCACAGTTCTAAATTTGCACCGAAAGCACATGAAGATTTTATGCTCGGTTATGGTAAGGACTCGCACACCTACAAAGTCTTCAACATCTGTCATCACAAGGTTGTTGAAACTGTAGATGTGTGGTTCGATGAAACTAATGGCTCACAAAGATAGCACCTACCTCCTGTGATAGATGAAATACCTCCTAAGGAATCTATTAAGTTCAAGGCTGCAGAGGATGTCATTCCTACTGAAGCATCTGCTGAAGAAGTCATTCCAGAACATGAAGAACGTCATGCTGATGCACCTGAGGAAAATGATGCTGAAGAAAATGCTGATCAATTTCCTCAACGACAACCAGCTCATCCTCACGTTGCAAATGAAGTGCAAATTGAGAAAATCATCAGCGACATCAACATTCCAGGTCCTCTCACACGCTCAAGAGCTTCACATTTATCTAACTTTTGTGGGCACTTTGCTTTCGTCTCTATCATAGAGCCCACTAAGGTAGATGAAGCATTTCTGGAGCCTGAGTAGATTCAAGCTATGCAAGAGGAATTACATCAATTCGATCTCAACAACGTCTGGGAACTCGTCAAACGTCCAGATCCTCGCAAGCATAATATCATCGGCACAAAGTGGATCTACCGCAACAAGCAAGATGAAAATGGCCTTGTGGTGAGGAATAAGGCACGACTTGTAGCTCAAGGCTACACACAGGTTGAAGGAATTGATTTTGATGAAACTTTCGCACCTGTTGCTAGACTTGAAGTTATTCACATATTACTTGCTTATACTAACCATCATGATATCACTTTATATCAAATGGATGTGAAAAGTGCATTCCTCAATGATAAGCTTGAGGAAGAAGTATATGTTGCTCAACCCCCAGGTTTTGAAGATCCAAAGCATCCTGACAAAGTCTCCAGACTGAATAAGGCACTCTATGGCCTCAAGCAGGCCCCACAGGCATGGTATGATAATTTGAAGGAATTCCTCATGAAGAAAGGCTTCAAACCCGGTTCACTTGACCCAACTCTTTTCACTAAATCTTATGATGGTGAATTGTTTGTGTGCCAAATATATGTTGATGATATTATCTTTGGTTGTACTGACCAACGGTATACTGATGAATTTGGTTATGTGATGAGGGAGGAATATGAAATGTCTATGATGGGAGAATTGAAATTCTTCTTAGGTATTCAAATTCGTCAATAGCGCAATGGCATATTCATATCTCAGGAGAAATACCTCAAGGATGTACTGAGGAAATTCGGCATGCAAGATTCCAAAGGGGCCAAAATTCCAATGCCCACAAATGGTCATCTATGCACTGATGAAAATGGTATTGACTTCAATCAAAAGGTATACCGCTCCATGATTGGTTCTTTATTGTACTTATGTGCATCTAGGCCAGATATTATGCTTAGTGTTTGCATGTGTGCCCGATTTCAAGCTACACCGAAGGAATCACACCATAAGGTTGTGAAGCATATTCTTCGATATTTAGCTCACACACCAACACTTGGATTGTGGTACCCCAAGAGCTCGGCTTTTGATCTCATTGGATATTCGGACTCTGACTATGCT
Organism: Triticum urartu; assembly: GCF_003073215.2. Taxonomy (NCBI): domain Eukaryota; kingdom Viridiplantae; phylum Streptophyta; class Magnoliopsida; order Poales; family Poaceae; genus Triticum; species Triticum urartu. The sequence continues at coordinate 671,508,803 of NC_053024.1, forward strand.
GGTGATCATGTGGACCGCAAGTCAACATCTGGCACATGCCATTTCCTCGGACGATCTTTGATCTGTTGGTCATCGAAGAAACAGAACTGTGTTTCACTATCTACTGCTGAAGCTGAGTACATTGCTGCTGGTTCTTGCTGTGCTCAACTGCTATGGATGAAGCAAACTCTCAAGGACTACGGTGTCAACATGAAGAATGTGCCACTCTACTGTGACAATGAGAGTGCCATCAAGATTGCTCATAACCCAGTTCAGCACTCGAAGACAAAGCACATTTAGATTCGTCATCATTTTCTTCGTGATCATGTGTTGAAGGGCGACATCTCCATTGAGCATGTGAGGACTGAAGAACAGCTAGCCGATATCTTCACTAAGCCCTTGGATGAGAAGAGATTTAGAGCAACCACCAGTGGAATTTAATCGCCTTGTGGTCGGGACACCGCCTTCTTCTCTAGAATCACACAAGTGGTACCACTCCCCACGGTAAGGCAAGTTGCGATGTGAGATAAATATCCTAGAATCTTCGAATGTTCTTTGAAAAGGACATGCATCCTAACACTTATGCAAAATTGATGACTTAGATGTGCAACACATGAAGAACGTTTTTCTTCAATCAATGAAGAATAACACTCTAAGTGTGAAGACATTAACGAAGAATTTGATTCTCAGAACCCTACGACAATTGTACGCGGTGTCTAAAATCGTCATTCTTATACGGTGGTCACGCCACCACAAAATGTTGAAAATCTTCAATTGAGTTTTTCCTCAGTTGTTTTTCAACTTGCATAGTCCTCACTAATTCCGTCGTTTTTCTTATTTTGCTATATATATATATGAGTTTATGTCCTCTACAACATTCACTTATTGCTATTTCTTCAAGTTGCTTGTTCTGCTAAGTGAATGTGATCGGACCCTTCCCCCTCTATGCTAAACTCAACCTAGTCTATTCACAAATTCTTCATGTGCGTTCTATTTGAATCTCGATCAAAATCTTCACTGTGTCCTTGTCAGCTGAAGAAATTGCGAACAGAACTTTAAAACCTATCTTATCTAAATTTTCGGCTTTGCCGCTCAAACCGTTCCGCATTCTATGCGATGTTTATCTATTCACCCACGATCGAATACGATCGTCATCTCTCTATTCGTGGGTGACACATGTCAAGCGAATGAGAAAGGTCAAGGGCACGTTCGTCCTATTTCCTCGGGCGAGCGGTTTTTCACTTCGGCTATAAATGCTCCTCTCCCTTCCTCACTTCACTTTTACTCCGCTCGATCTCACTCCCTCGCTCGAGCTTCCCAATGGTAGCGCCGCCGCTACCTCCATCATCACCGGTGAGGAAGAGCTTCATTGCCTCGATGCTACCTCTTGAGCACTTGCGTTGGTTTTCCCTTGAAAAGGAAAGGGTGATGCAGTAGAGTAGCGTAAGTATTTCCCTTAGTTTTTGAGAACCAAGGTATCAATCCAGTAGGAGGCCACGCACGAGTCCCTCGCACCTACACAAACAAATAAATCCTCGCAACCAACGCGATAAGGGGTTGCCAATCCCTACACGGTCACTTACGAGAGTGAGATTTGATAGATATGATAAGATAATATATTTTTTGTACTTTTTATGATAAAGAGAAATAAAAGATGCAAAGTAAAATAAATAGCAATATAAATAACTAAGTGTTGGAAGATTAATATGATGGAAGATAGACCCGGGGGTAATAGGTTTCACTAGTGGCTTCTCTCAAGAGCATAAGTATTCACGGCGGGTAAACAAATTACTGTTGAGCAATTGAGAGAATTGAGCATAGTTATGAGAATATCTAGGTATGATCATGTATATAGGCATCACGTCCGAGACAAGTAGATCGACTCCTTCCTGCATCTACTACTATTACTCTACACATCGACCGCTATCCAGCATGCATCTAGAGTATTAAGTTCAAGAGAACAGAGTAACGCTTTAAGCAAGATGACATGATGTAGAGGGATAAACTCATGCAATATGATGAAAACCCCATCTTGTTATCCTTGATGGCAACAATACAATACGTGTCTTGCTGCCCCTACTGTCACTGGGAAAGGACACCGCAAGATTGAACCCAAAGCTAAGCACTTCTCCCATTGCAAGAAAGATCAATCTAGTAGGCCAAACCAAACTGATAATTCAAAGAGACTTGCAAAGATAACCAATCATACATAAAATAATTCAAAGAAGATTCAAATATTGTTCATAGATAAACTTGATCATGAACCCACAATTCATCGGTCTCAACAAACACACCGCAAAATAAGATTACATCGAATAGATCTCCACAAGAGAGGGGGAGAACTTTGTATTGAGATCCAAAAAGAGAGAAGAAGCCATCTAGCTAATAACTATGGACCCGTAGGTCTGAGGTAAACTACTCACACTTCATCGGAGAGGCTATGGTGTTGATGTAGAAGCCCTCCGTGATCGATGCCCCCTCCGGCGGAGCTCCGGAACAGGCCCCAAGATGGGATCTCGTGGACACAGAAAGTTGCGGCGGTGGAATTAGGGTTTTGGCTCTGTGTCTGGTAGTTTGGGGGTATGTAGGTATATATAGGAGGAAGGAGTACGTCAGTGGAGCAACAGGGGGCCCACGAGGGTGGAGGGCGCGCCTGGGGGGGTAGGCGCGCCCCCTACCTCGTGGCCTCCTGGTTGATGTCTTGACGTAGGGTCCAAGTCCTCTCAATCATGTTCGTTCCGAAAATCACGTTCCCGAAGGTTTCATTTCGTTTGGACTCCGTTTCATATTCTTTTTCTGCGAAACCCTAAAATAGGGAAAAAAACAGCAATTCTGGGCTGGGCCTCCGGTTAATAGGTTAGTCCCAAAAATAATATAGAAGTGTATAATAAAGCCCAATAATGTCCAAAACAGAATATAATATAGCATGGAACAATCAAAAATTATACATACGTTGGAGACGTATCAAGCATCCCTGAGCTTAATTCCTGCTCGTCCTCGAGTAGGTAAATGATAAAAACAGAATTTTTGATGTGGAATGCTACTTGTCATAATTTCAATGTAATTCTCTTAATTGTGGTATGAATATTCAGATCCGAAAGATTCAACACAAAAGTTTAATATTGACATAGAAATAATAATACTTCAAGCATACTAACTAAGCAATTATGTCTCTTCAAAATAACATGGCCAAAGAAAGTTATCCCTACAAAATCATATAGTCTGGCTATGCTCCATCTTCACCACACAAAGTATTCAAATCATGCACAACCCCGATGACAAGCCAAGCAATTGTTTCATACTTTTAATGTTCTCAAACTTTTTCAATCTTCATGCAATACATGAGCGTGAGCCATGGACATAGCACTATAGGTGGAATAGAATGGTGGTTGTGGAGAAGACAAAAAGGGAGAAGATAGTCTCACATCAACTAGGCGTATCAACGGGCTATGGAGATGCCCATCAATAGATATCAATGTGAGTGAGTAGGGATTTCCATGCAACTGATGCACTAGAGCTATAAGTATATGAAAGCTCAACAAAAAGAAACTAAGTGGGTATGCATCCAACTTGCTTGCTCACGAAGACCTAGGGCATTTGAGGAAGCCCATTGTTGGAATGTATAAGTCAAGTTCTATAATGAAAAATTCCCACCAGTATATGAAAGTGATAACATAGGATACTCTCTATTATGAAGATCATGGTGCTACTTTGAAGCACAAGTGTGGAAAAGGATAGTAGTATTGCCCCTTTTTTTGGGCCTTTCTTTTTTTGGCCTTTCTCTTTTTTGGGGACAATACTCTATGAATGATGATCATCACACTTCTATTTATTTACAACTCAATGATTACAACTCGATACTAGAACAAAGTATGACTCTATATGAATGCCTCCGGTGGTGTACCGGGATAGCAATGATGCATGAGTGACTTATATGAAAGAATTATGAACGGTGGCTTTGCCACAACTAAAATGTCAACTACATGATCATGCAAAGCAATATGACAATGATGGAGCGTGTCATAGTAAATGGAACGGTGGAAAGTTGCATGGCAATATATCTCGGAATGGCTATGGAAATGCCATGATAGGTAGGTATAGTGGCTGTTTTGAGGAAGGTATATGGTGGGTGTATGATACCAGCGAAAGGTGCGCGGTATTAGAGAGGCTATCAATGGTGGAAGGGTGAGAGTGCGTACAATCCATGGACTCAACATTAGTCATAAAGAACTCACATACTTATTGCAAAAATCTATTAGTTATCGAAGCAAAGTACTATGCGCATGCTGCTAGGGGGATAGATTGGTAGGAAAAGACCATCGCTCGTCCCGACCGCCACTCATAAGGAAGACAATCAATAAATACATCATGCTCCGACTTCTTAACATAACGGTTCACCATACGTGCATGCTACGGGAATCACAAACTTCAACACAAGCATTTCTCAAATTCACAACTACTCAACTAGCACGTATCACCATCTCCATATCTCAAAACAATTATCAAGTTTCAAACTTCTCATAGTATTCAACACACTCATAAGAAAATTTTATTATTAATCTTGAATGCCTAAAATAATTAAAGCAAATTACCATGCTGTTTTGTAGGACTCTCAAAATAATCTAAGTGAAGCATGAGAGAACAATGGTTTCTATAAAACAAATCTACCACCGTGCTCGAAAAGATATAAGTGAAGCACTAGAGCAAAAACTATATAACTCAAAAGATATAAGTGAAGCACATAGAGTATTCTAATAATTTCCGAATCATGTGTGTCTCTCTCAAAAAGGTGTGTGTAGAAAGGATGATTGTGGTAAACTAAAAAGCAAAGACTCAAATCATACAAGACGCTCCAAGAAAAACACATATCATGTGGTAAATAAAAATATAGCTCCAAGTAAAGTTACCGATAGAAGTAGATGAAAGAGGGGATGCCTTCCGGGGCATCCCCAAGCTTTGGCTTTTAGGTGTCCTTAGATTATCTTTGGGGTGACATGGGCATCCCCAAGCTTAGGCTCTTGCCACTCCTTGTTCCATAATCCATCAAATCTTTACCCAAAACTTGAAAACTTCACAACACAAAACTTAAAGTAGAAAATCTCGTGAGCTCCATTAGCGAAAGAAAACAAAACACCACTTCAAGGTACTGTAAAAAACAACACACGAAAAACAGAATCTGTCAAAAACAGAACAGTCTGTAGTAATCTGTAGCTAACGCAAGATTTGGAACCCCAAAAATTCTAAAATAAATTGCTGGACGTGAGGAATTTATCTATTAATTATCTGCAAAAATAATTAACTAAATATAACTTTCCAAATAAAAATGGCAGCAGTTCCCGTGGGCGCTAAAGTTTCTGTTTTTTACAGCAAGATTAAAAAAAACTTTCCCCAAGTCTTCCCAACGGTTCTACTTGGAAAAAACACTAATTAAACAGAAAAAACACAACCAAAACAGAGGCTAGATAAATTATTTATTACTAAACAGGAGCAAAAAGCAAGGAATAAAAATAAAATTGGGTTGCCCCCCAACAAGCGCTATCGTTTAACGCCCCTAGCTAGGCATAAAAAGCAAGGATAGATCTAGGTATTTCCATCTTTGGTAGGTAATCCATAAGTGGCTGTCATAATAGATTCATAAGGTAATTTAATTTTCTTTCTAGGGAAGTGTTCCATGCCTTTCCTTAACAGAAATTGGAATCTAATATTCCCTTCCTTCATATCAATAATTGCACCAATCGTTTTAAGGAAAGGTCTACCAAGAATAACAGGACATGAAGGATTGCAATCGATATCAAGAACAATAAAATCTATGTGCACATAATTCCTATTTGCAACAATAAGAACATCATTAATTCTTCCCATAGGTTTCTTAATAGTGGAATCCGCAAGGTGCAAGTTTAAAGAGCAATCATCAAAATCACGGAAACCTAACAAATCGCACAAAGTCTTTGGAATCGTGGAAACACTAGCACCCAAATCACACAAAGCATAGCATTCATGATTCTTAATTTTAATTTTAATAGTAGGTTCCCACTCATCATAAAGTTTTCTAGGGATAGAAACTTCCCACTCAAGTTTTTCTTCATAAGATTGCATCAAAGCATCAACGATATGTTTAGTAAAGGCTTTATTTTGACTATAAGCATGCGGAGAATTTAGCACGGATTACAACAAGGAAATACAATCTATCAAAGAGCAATTATCATAATTAAATTCGTTGAAATCCAAAATAGTGGGTACATTAATATTTAGAGTTTTGACTTCTTCAATCCCACTTTTAACAATTTTGGCATCAAGATCTAAAGACTCCGAATTTTTGGAAAGCCGTCTAGGTAAAGGTGGATCATAATCAGTCCCATCATTATCAAGATTCATATTGCAAAACAAATATTTAATAGGGGACACATTAATAACTTTTAGATCTTCATCTTCATTATCATGGAAACTAGAAGAACACGCTTTTATAAAGCAATCTTTCTTAGCACGCATCCTAGTGGTTATTTCTTTGCACTCATCAATGGAAATTCTCATGGCTCTGAGAGACTCATTGATATCATGCTTAGGTGGAATAGATCTAAGTTTCAAAGAATCAACATCAAGAGAAATTCTATCAACGTTCCTAGCCAACTCATCAATCTTAAGCAATTTTTCTTCAATCAAAGCATTGAAATTCTTTTGCGAAGTAATAAATTATTTAATATTAGTTTCAAAATAAGAGGGCATCTTATTATAATTTCCATAAGAATTGTTGTTGGAATTACCATAATTATTAGAGGAATTACTAGGATACGGCCTAGGATTAAAGTTTCCTCTATACGCGTTGTTACCAAAATTATTCCTACCAACAAAATTCACATCCATAGATTCATTATTATTCTCAATCAAAGTAGACAAAGTCATATCATTAGGATCAAAAGAAACACTTTTATTAGCAAATAATTTCATAAGTTCATCCATCTTTCCACTCAAAACATTAATTTCTTCTATCGCATGCACTTTCTTTTTAGTAGATCTTTCAGTGTGCCATTGAGAATAATTAACCATAATATTATCCAGGAGTTTAGTAGCTTCTCCTAAAGTGATTTCCATAAAAGTGCCTCCCGCGGCCGAATCTAAAAGATTTCTAGAAGCAAAATTCAATCCGGCATAAAATTTTTGTATAATCATCCACAAATTCAAACCATGCGTACGGCAATTACGTATCATTAATTTCATCCTCTCCCAAGCTTGTGCAACATGTTCATGATCAAGTTGCTTAGAATTCATAATATCATTTCTAAGAGAGATGATCTTAGCGGGAGGAAAATACTTAGAGATAAAAGCATATTTGCACTTGTTCCACGAATCAATACTATTTTTAGGCAAAGACGAAAATGAAGCTTTAGCACGATCTCTAAGAGAAAAAGGAAATAGCTTCAATTTAACAATATCATTATCCACATATTTCTTCTTTTGCATATCACACAAATCAACGAAGCTATTTAGATGGGTAGCGGCATCTTCACTAGGAAGGCCGGAAAATGGATCTTTCATGACAAGATTCAGCAAGGCAGCATTAATTTCACAAGATTCAGCATCGGTAAGAGGAGCCATCGAAGTGCTAATAAAATCATTGTTGTTGGTATTGGTAAAGTTACATAATTTGGTATTATCTTAGCCATCATGACAAGCAAGCAATCCGACACAAAAGCAAACAAGACGGGCAAAAAGAGGTGAATAGAGAAAGAGAGGGAGGACGGAGAGAGAGAGAGAGGGTGAATAAAACGGCAAGGGTGAAGTGGGGGAGAGGAAAATGAGCGGCAAATGGCAAATAATGTAATGCGGGAGATAAGGGTTTGTGATGGGTACTTGGTACGTTGACTTTTGCGTAGACCTCCCCGGCAACGGTGCCAGAAATCCTTCTTGCTACCTCTTGAGCACTTGCGTTGGTTTTACCTTGAAGAGGAAAGGGTGATGCAGCAGAGTAGCGTAAGTATTTCCCTTAGTTTTTGAGAAGCAAGGTATCAATCCAGTAGGAGGCCACGCACGAGTCCCTCGCACCCACAAACAAATAAATCCTCGCAACCAACGCGATAAGGGGTTGTCAATCCCTACACGGTCACTTACGAGAGTGAGATCTGATAGATATGATAAGATAAAAAAAATTTGTATTTTTATGATAAAGAGAAATAAAAGATGCAAAGTAAAATAAATAGCAATATAAACAATGTCAGGACCAGATTTTCAGGATATTAATTTCCCAAAAGCGGCCCTTGTGCTCACCAGCCCCAGGATTACTGTTAGCTGATGAGACACCAACTTGTTATAGAAACTCCAAGCAAAATACAAAATATGAAGTACAAGACCATTCTGGCCTATGGGTACAACAATTGGTTGCTAGAGGTCGATGGCGGAAGCGGTTTGCGGATCATCAACGTCTATGGGACTCCATTTCCACAGGAACAGCTGACCAGGATAACTCCTATCTTCGCGAGGCTGCTATCACCATTACGTAGGTTCCGGGGCTGTCATCGCAACGCTCCTTTCCACGCAAGAAATCTGGCCAAGACAATAGCCAGGGACAAGCCAGTGAGTACTTTGAATGTACTCGCAAACATTAAGAACACAGGTATAATATAGCCATTGATAATCATGTTTTGAAATGTTTCATGATCACTTCGTCAGTTATGAAATAAGGTTCATGATGCATGCAAGTAGATCATTCAAATAAAACATGAGTAAACAATCAGGGAGTAGAAACGAAAAGCACCGATCGGGTGTCTGAAGCGACGCCTTGAAAGGATAATAATATGAAACGTTCCTTAGTCGGGCATCGGTGCGACACCACATAAAGGGCTTATAAGTAAATGAAATAACAAGCATGCCACAGTCGGGCGTCTGTGCGACACCACATAAAGGGCTTATAAGTAAATGAAATAACACGCATGCCACAGTCGGGCGTCTGGGCGACACCACATAAAGGGCTATATAAGAATAATCACGGTGAATATCCAGGAGGTAGAACCGTCCCAGGGATACTCAATAATTCAAATAACATAAATGATTAGTCCATAATGATAATAATCATAATCATCATACGTCACCGGTCATAACCAATGTTCTGGTTTAGTAGTTTTTCCTCCGAAGACCGACACCAAGACCGACACTTGACCCATCCCAGACTGTAGTCCTTAACCATGGACACGGCTATTCGAATAGGTATAATATCTCTGCAGAGGGTGTACTCTTTACCCACGAGTAACAGATTTCTTTAGTTCATCGGAACTAATTCCGTCTACGGTCTTTTAGTTGAAAACACGCCTGACTTGCACACACCAGCTTAACTTTACTTGTGTCTGGAATCACCCAGACACCTGTTAAGCAAAACTCTAAGTGGGGAGGCTACAACCTCGCGTGGCATGGGATTAAATTCTTGAGCTAACCATATCAACCGGAAACCGGAAACAACTGGAAACACCCATGCCCTCGGACCAGGTGGCATGCCTACCAGCTACAACCGGTATCTTCCACCATGGCCTCTTTGTACGATGTGTGCTAGGACAGGGGTTGACAACTTACTGAACCGTACCCTACCTACGGCAGGGACAAGTGGCAGCACGAAACAAGTATGAGGGTTACTGGAACAAGACTCGATCTACGACCGACTCAGGAGGCTTAAGTATTTCCTGCATGGTTAGCTCAAGAATTATATTTCACATCCATCAGACACAACCACCACTCATCATACCTCCCCCTGCCCCACCAGTCATAACCGTCTCGACGAAGGACAAGCTCGTGTCTACCCAAGACAGAGACTTTCCCGGATCCTTCCCGGTAGGCATGAGAGGCATATGAGGGTGATTGCTATCACAAGTATGTCCATTTCCAACAGCAAACATTTCCATTATTGCATTCAAGGTGTATGATCATATCGTCACATAAAAATAACTAACGCTTCATGTCGAGGTGGTGTTATAACCGTATCAAACAACCCACAAAGTATATTATGCCAGGGTTCAGAATGCTTGCCTTCAAGGTGTGGAGAGTCAGGGTGCATTCCAAAACTTTGAAAGTTTTCTTCTCTCTCCCACAAATCCTGTTTTTGGAAATATTTAAATTAACACATAGTTTAAAAACAGTATAAAAAAGTTGCTTGGAAAATTTTGAAATAAATATGAAAATAAACTAGACAATATTTGACGAATAACAGAAAAAGATTCAAGTCATTTGGATTCATATTTTAAAAGTTATAGCCAGTCAAAGTTTTGGTCAAAACTGTTTTTAAAATAAAACAGAAAAGAAAACGTTTCAAACGGAATACGCTTTCCGGGTAGCGAACACGTACTCTGGGGTTTACGTCTTCACTTATCCAGCATGGACCGGCTCGTGGTCACTGACAGTGGGTCCAGCGGGCCCACTGATCAGGTTTGACTGGTCTCCACTCCCTCCCCTTTCCTCTGCCTGAGCGGGGGCGGGACTCCAGCGATCGTCGCCGGCGAACGGGGGCTACTCGAGGGCATCCGAGGCCAGGTATGGATCCACCACTCCTAGGCGGTCCTCCCGGTGGTCGACTGGCTGGCGGGGACGGAGGGAATCGCCGGCGGCGAGCTCCGCAGCGGAGAGAGCTTCGGGCAGGTTTGGGGCTCTGGGATACCGTGGCTCCCGACCATGTTTGAGGTGCTGGGCAGCTCCGCAGGGTCAAGGGGAGTCGAGCGGTGGTGTTGGAAAGGCGGGGGAGGCCCTGGCTGCGACGGAAGGAGTTGGGGCGTGGCAGCGACCGAACCGGCCGGAGACGGAGAAGATGGCTTTCCCCCATTGATTTCGGGCTGCGGGTGTGTTGTGGGAGTGGCCTGAGGTTTCCTGGGTGCTCGGAGGAGCTCGGGGGCCTCCTTTTATAGCGCAACGAGGTCGGTTTGCGGCGGCCGTGGATAAGCTCGTCGGCGACCGCCGTTCTGTTGCTGCAGGCGACGTGGCGATGACGTGCGCTAGCGGACGGCCTTGCGGATGAGGTCGGGTTGTTCAAAGGGGGCAGCTGGCGCGCTGCTGCGGCTTGGGGGCGCCATCCACGGCAGAGCCCTGCTGCGGCCGTCGGCGGCTAGCGTCGGTGGCGCTGTGGGGCGCCAGGAGGAGGGGCCAGGCGGCTCTGCGGCGCGGAAGGAGTTGGGGCACTGGCTGTGGACGGCCAAGGGGCAGCACGGGCACGGGTCGGGTGGCAGCGAGATGCGGCGGCTCGGTGCGCGCGTGTGCAAAACGTGCGCTCTGGGCATGCCCAGCACACGCACGCTACGTGCTCGACACAATGCCAGAGCTGGCTAGAGGATTAGGTTGGGGCTGGGGACTAGCAGGCCTGGGTTAGGGTTAGTTAGGAGCTCAATGGACATGGTTGTTAGGTCAGATGATCAAGATCACAAAGCAAATCAATAATCATGCCAAATCTGCTCATACACTCAAGGTGTTCGACGGAATGCTAAGTGCATCTAGGCAACTCTTGGGGTGGCCCAAATTTCCAGATCATAGTCTCTCTAGATGAATGGGAGGGTGGTGAGGTTAGTTTGCCAAAAGCTCAAACTTGTTAGTGTAAGTTTTGTAAATCCACAGTTTTGGACAGAAAGGAAAAGGCATGGTTGCATGCACTAAAAATCCTCCAATGGGTCCACTCTTCTGGACTTAAGGGTTTTGTAAGATGGGCTATAAGCAGGATAAAGCACATGGTGACTAGAGCAAAAATAATTAGGGTTGCTGTACAAATCACCAAGCTGGACCAGAATGAAAAGGAGGTTGATTCACTCAAATTTTACCAAGAACATCAATGGGTTTTTCCAAAAAGTTGAATAATATACTCCTATGAACATCCCAAAATTTTGGTGGAGGATAGAAAGAAATATTTAAATGGGTTGCAGTGCAAAATTGCCCACTGGACCAGATTTGAAAAATTGGGGTAGAGCTCAAAATATTAAATGAATAAAATATATTTTTGCATAAAAGTGATTTAAAAACATCACATGACATCTCCAAATTTTGGTGAAAATTTTAAATAAATATATCAAGTGGTTGTAGTTCAAAAAGAGCTCCAAAACTAATGAAAAATCATTTTAAGGAATAAAGCTCAGAGAGAAATAATTGTGCAAATAAATTCCACTGATAATAGAAATGTTTTCTTGAGAGGTTAAACAAGTCCAATAATATTTTTGGAAAGTTTTTTTTTACTTGAGGTAAAAAACTCCATAATGAGGAAAAAGGATGGCTCTGAAATCAAAAGAAAATCCAGAAAATTAAAAGTTTAAATTTCCTGGAAAAAATTTAATTAATAAAACAAGGTTAAAATTTTGGGGTGTCACAAACAACTAAGTGTTGGAAGATTAATATGATGGAATATAGACCCGGGGGCCATAGCTTTCAGTAGTGGCTTCTCTCAAGAGCATAAGTATTCACGGTGGGTAAACAAATTACTGTTGAGAAATTGATAGAATTGAGCATAGTTATGAGAATATCTGGGTATGATCATGTATATAGGCATCACGTCCGAGACAAGTAGACCAACTCCTGCCTGCATCTACTACTATTACTCCACACATCGACTGCTATCCAGCATGCATCTAGAGTATTAAGTTCAAGAGAAAAGCGTAACGCTTTAAGCAAGATGACATGATGTAGAGGGATAAACTCATGCAATATGATGAAAACCCCATCTTGTTATCCTCGATGGCAACAATACAATACGTGCCTTGCTGCCCCTACTGTCACTGGGAAAGGACACCGCAAGATTGAACCCAAAGCTAAGCACTTCTCCCATTGCAAGAAAGATCAATCTAGTAGGCCAAACCAAACTGATAATTCGAAGAGACTTGCAAAGATAACCAATCATACATAAAAGAATTCAGAGAAGATTCAAATATTGTTCATAGATAAAATTGATCATAAACCCACAATTCATCGGTCTCAACAAACACACCGCAAAATAAGATTACATCGAATAGATCTCCACAAGAGAGGGGGAGAACTTTGTATTGAGATCCAAAAAGATAGAAGAAGCCATCTAGCTAATAACTATGGACCCGTAGGTCTGAGGTAAACTACTCACACTTCATCGGAGAGGCTATGGTGTTGATGTAGAAGCCCTCCGTGATCGATGCCCCCTCCGGCGGAGCTCCGAAACAGGCCCCAAGGTGGGATCTTGTGGATACAGAAAGTTGCGGCGGTGGAATTAGGGTTTTGGCTCCGTGTCTGGTAGTTTGGGGGTACATAGGTATATATAGGAGGAAGGAGTACGTCGGTGGAGCAACAGGGGGCCCACGAGGGTGGAGGGCGCGCCTGGGGGGGTAGGCGCGCCCCCTACCTCGTGGCCTCCTGGTTGATGTCTTGACATAGGGTCCAACTCCTCTGGATCATGTTCGTTCCGAAAATCACGTTCCCGAAGGTTTCATTCCGTTTGGACTCCGTTTGATATTCTTTTTCTGCAAAACCCTAAAATAGGCAAAAAAAACAGCAATTCTGGGTTGGGCCTCCGGTTAATAGGTTAGTCCCAAAAATAATATAAAAGTGTATAATAAAGCCCAATAATGTCCAAAACAAAATATAATATAGCATGGAACAATAAAAAATTATAGATACGTTGGAGACGTATCACTCGACCTCGTTGCCGCCCTACTCAGGCCGGACGCGGATTTCTTCACTCCGCCGCCTCCGTAGCTGTCTTCCTCTGCCAAGTTAGGGCGTGGAAGATCTGAACCGACGAGCTTCAAATCTACACTTCCTAGTTCGTTGTGTTCTTCGTCTAGGGTAATTGAAAGTTACTTTTACTGCCCTTGTTGATTCTGATGTTTTCTTCAAATCTTCAAAAGGTGTTTATTCCTCGACTCTTCACACACTAAACACCTCACATATCATTTGTTCTTCATCTATTTCTCTAAGCAACATTTTTCTTCAAGATTCCTCAATTGTGTGGATTCTCAAATATGTACAACTATGGAACCTAAGTCAAAGAACGCTTAGTGAAATTCTTCAAGACTCACCTGGTCAATTTCCTCAAACTTGTTCTTTTTGCAAAAACTTATGAGAACGCAGATGACCTCTCCAAATTCTTCGCACCTATACTCTATTCACAGGTACACATCTCCGCTGCTGAATCATTAGGTTCTCATCAACTTAACTCATTTGCAGCGTTCCTCGAAGAAAAGTTGCATACCTCTTCAGAGAACTCAATCGTTAAAAACCCTCAGCTGAAGAAAATGGCAGATGGCAAGAAACCTCAGAAGGGAGAAAAGAGGCTAGAAGTCAACACTGCATTTGAAATCCCTGAGGATATATACAAGGATTATTGCACTCCTGATGAGGCCAAATTTGGCAAGGAGGACAAAAATCAGTGCAAAGTGCGCATCCAAAGGATAGAGAGGAGATGGGCATGGGAATGGAGGGAGTACAGATATGTTACTCCCAAGTATATGAAGAAATTCGCTCTTAATCATCCATGCCCAAGACCTCCGTTGGCACCTGGCCAAGTGGCTGATCTCACCAGCCTCAAGCATGGTGAGGATTATCCTGATGAATGGGCCAAGAGCGAGGCCAAGCTTGCCAGAGTAGCTAGGGAAGCAGTGAGGAAATTCAATGAAGACTCTGCTGCTGCTGCCACTGCTGAGGCCTCTGCAAGTAAGCCCAAGAAGGCTATGCCAAAGAAGCCGGCTCATAAGCCAAGTTCTTCTACCCAAATTCCCTCATGGCCAAGTTCCTCAGCAATGCCCTCACGACCAAATTCCTCAGCAATGCCCTCACGGCCAGTTTCTTCAAAGCCCTCACGGCCAATTCCTCAACCCACACCAGCTCCTCCAAAGTCCTCAGCTCCTCCGTCAAAGTCCTCTGCACTTGCGCATCTTGCCTCATGTCAAAGGACAACAGGAATCTCTATTGCCTCGGGCGCCTCTGCAAGTTCTTTAGCTCCACTGCATTCTTTAACTGGCCCCACTCTGCTGAAGACCAAGGCAACTGCTGGACGAGGCTCTCGACCAAGTCCTCAAAAGAAGCAGGTCGCTTTTCAAGTGTCGTCAGATGAAGACGAAGCTGATGATGAACTTGCTGAAATCATCAGGGACAAACAAGTCAGGGCCGCTAGAGCCAAAGGCACAAGTGTGCCTCTACTTTTGGATCCAAAGTTGATCCTTGATTACATTGATCTCTGGCACAAGGACCCCGACACTCCCATGCCTGATTTCAAGTTGACTCTTGGCCAAAGTCATATGTTGACTCACTTCATTCAAGAAGAGAAATGGAAATTTGAAAAGGCTAGGCAGATCAAGAAAGCGCAGTGCAAAAAGGATCGCTTCCTGGAGAAAAACGTTGTCTCTATGACAACTGAAGAACTTGTCAATATGCAGTCTGAGATCAAGAAACTCAGTGATGAATTTGACGCATACCATGCTGATTGGCTGGGAGCCAAGTTTCATTTTGTGAGACTCGCTAACAACTTCACCTCCATTGTTGCTGCCAAATCGCAATAAGAAATTCCTCAGGCTGCAGCATCTGCTCAGCCTACTGAAGAAAATGCCAGCACCGCTGATGACACTCAGGCTGCTGAAGAAAATGCTCATTTCAGGGCTGATGACTGCATTCCAGCCGCTGAAGAAATTGCCAGGGCAACCTCTAGTGTTGCGCCTGAAGAAAATGAAGAAGTCAGGGTAACTGCATTAGTTGTGCCTGAAGATCTTGAGACAAATTCCTCTGCTCCTCCTGCGCCTACACTAACTCCTATTCTTCCATCTGCATCAGATGTGAAGAAGACCAAGGCTGCAGAGCATGCAGCTGTGAAGAAAAAAAGGCACCAACTGCATCAGATTCTTCAGCTTCGAAGAAAATGAAGCCACTGACAAGTTCCTATGACAATCCAATTGATGTTGTTTTCATCCATGCCATCAAAGGACCTTGTTCCTTTTGATGAAAAATACGTGACCCCAAGCGGATCAGATGATGACATTCCTTCTGCTGCTTCGTCAGAGCAGTTGGATGAAGAAATTGAAGTCGATGAAATCCCTTCAACCCCAATTATCACATCGCCCATGCCTCAGTTCACTGCTGAAGAGGCCGGCGTTGAAGAAATGGATGAAGAAGAAGATGTGGACATTGGATGCACCATGCCAGTGCTAAATGATGACTTTTGGGAAATCCAGCACCCCAATTCTCCTTTGTTCACTCCTCTGCAACAAATTCCTCAGTCCCCAGTGACTACTAAAGTTCAAATGGGATATGAAGAGCCTCATGCCACACCGGCTGTCCATGAAGAAATTCCAGCCACTAGTGCTGAAGAAAATGTAAATGAAGAATTGAAGTCCCAGGCTGCCACTGAAGAAGAACCTGAAAATCCCCAGCCTATGGAACCTGAGATCGAGATCCCTGAGGTTGTGATGCAATTGACTGACACTCCTCACCCCAAGCCAAATGATCCCTTCTCGAAGAAACAAAAATTCAAGGCTGATGACTTCTTTGGCGAGCATGTATTCTTCACTGACTACAACCCTTATGACTCTGCTCGTCTAAGGAGGAAGCGTTTCTGGACTGCCAGCCAGGACAACTTCTATTCTTCACTGCTTTTCAACAAGGACAAAATCTTCTACCATGAGCATATTCCTCACGTGGACATGGAATCGTTGCCTTCTTTCTCTTCTGTCCTCGGTGTCCTTCATGATGCAGGCCTCCTCAATTTTTGCTCTGACATTGTTGATTGGAATGAAGAGCTTATTCTTCAGTTCTACACTACACTGCATATCATAGGTGATCCTGAAGATATCAACACCTGGGTCTTGGACTGGATGACCGATAACACTCACTATAAGGCACCGGCCTCTAAATTACTTCACGCCCTGCCCATCAGTCCACCCAGTGAAGGAGCTCGCTGCCTGTACCAAGAACCTGAACTCACTTCTCATTACATGCAAGTTCTAATGAAGCCTCTGAAGCCCGGTCAAGCCACAAGGACCAAATTCCTTGTGAAGGACTTACTCTATGTGCCCAGAACAGTTTATCGCATTCTGACGAGGACAATGAGTCCTATCAAAGGCCACGACTCATCTGATGAGGAAATTGTTGGCATCATGAAGAATCTTCTATTCAACATCATTCATAGCATTCCTGTCAATTACTATGATTTCTTCATGAGGACTCTGGCAAATGTTGCTCTCTCTCCATTTGAGTTGAAGCCTTATGCTCCTTGGATTATGAGATTCCTCAGAACAAGGTCTTCACTCAACTACAAGGCTGATTTTCAAAATCACCTCAGCTACCTGCCCCCGATTGAAGTCCTCAAGCAGACTTTTACTTCAACTGATGAAAAGGGCAAGGCACCTGTTGTCATTGATGAAGGCATTCGTCCATTGGATGGTCAGTTTCGCAAAGCTGCATCTTATTCCACCAATGATGACTCTGCCACTCATGACTCTGCTGCAAATGCATCCAAACCAAATCCTCAAGCCATAGTTCCTAGGGTGATGACTGACTGTGAGCTGCTTCTTAGTCTTCACCAGAAGGTGGATCAAAACCATAAATAGGTTAAGCGTCAGTTTGGTTCTCTTCTTCACAACATGACTGCTACACATAATGCAGTAAGAAAAACCATTACTACCTCAATGAAGTTTTCGGTCGCACCTGGGCTATCTTATCACATCTGTATGGTGAAGAAGATCTGAAGCAAATGGGTCTCAAGGAGAACTTTGACTAGTCTGCACCTCCTCCGAAGAAATTCAAGAAGGTCAAAGTTCCTACCTTGGTGGTCAGCTCCTATTCTTCATCTCGCGACACCGACGAGTATGAAGACTTGGACAACACTGCGGCAGGCCCTGCAACGACAAACGACCCCAACAATGCTGGCGCTCCTCCATCAACTTGATATTCTTCAGGGGCGCTAGTCCACATTTTCGATCCTTTTGGTCATTCGATGACAAAGGGGGAGAAATTTGAGTTAGTCTTCAAGCGGCTCTACATATATGGGCGTTTTTTTTCTAAGTTACAACTCTCGTTCTTCTGAGACTTTATTCGATCGAGTTGTAAACTTAAACTCTATGGTGGTCTGATACTTTTACTGAGTTTTTCTGCATGCTTATTCCTCATTAATGTTAATGCACGCATGCTGAATTACATTGGTCACCATATTTCATCATGCATTTCAAATTCTTCATATTATATGTTAAATGCGTGTATGAATTACAAGATATAGGGGGAGATCTCCCTGACTCTACTCTTCAAGTGTGCATTGCTTCAAAAGCAAATTCCTCACTATGCACATCTTCACGGGGGGTTCTTCTATATCTTGCAATCAAAATCCTCAATTTCAGTATGTACACTTCATATGTTTATCCCCGTTGAAAACTTAACCTATATTGTCATCAATCACCAAAAAGGGGGAGATTGTAAGTGCATCTAGTGCCCCTTAGTGATTTTGGTGTATTGAAGACTTATAGGTTAAGGGACTGATGCGTTTGTGAGTGCACACAGGTCTATAAGTCTATAAGGAGTTTGATATTTCGAGTGAAAGTCGACCCCTAAAAATGAAGTTCTTCGACTGAAGACTTTGGATTTCTGAAGACTTTCTGAAGACTTTGAAAGTGAAGAAATTGGTGTGATCCTGAAGACTTGGTATTCATTCGAGGAACATGAAGCATGACGACTTTTGTTTTCGTAGTTTCTTTTTCTCTTTCTTGAGTCATAGGAAACACCGTATAGTTAAAGGGGGTCGAGGAACTACTAAGGAAAAATTTCCAAGTGACGCTCAACTCAAATCCTACATCTACCAATCCCTTCGAGTGAAGCCATTGGAAATCTCATACAGCTCAGCCAATTTCTTCAGTGACAGGGACGAAGTTCTTATGGTCTCTGAGAAATTTGTTCTGACCTAGGAGTTAGGAATTCGCCGGTGTGGATTGCCTACATAGTGAGGAACATGATAGCCCTGAGGAACTGGATACTCAAAATTCCGACCGTTGCCGTGCTATGCGCCAGCTGTCCCAAAATATCTACCCACTTAACGGTCATATCATTGAAGGGCATTTATGTCTTATCATGTCGGGCTGCTCCCTAGGCTATAAATAGCCGCCCCCTACAACCACTAGTTGGTTGGCTGCTCCGAGAGAAACTGACACTTGTCATTTGAGAGCATCCCATCCTCCGAGGACTTTGAGTAAAAATCATCAAGTGAGGAAAAACCCAAACCCAAACACCTACAAACCCAAAGTGATTGAGCATCACTGAAGAGATTGATCCTGCGTGGATCTGACGCTTGTTACCTTTGAAGATTGTGCATCTTCCAGACGGTTAGGCGTCATGGTCTAGAGCATCCAAGAGAAAATTGTGGATCACCGAGTGACCGAGTCTGTGAAGGTTTGGAAGTCACCTGAAGAATTACCACGAGTAATTGGGCGAGGTCTGTGTGACCTTAGCTCAAGGGGAATACGGTGAGGACTGAGTGTCCTGAGCTGCGTGTTCAGGACTGGGTGTCCGGTACTGTGTGTCCTCAGGTTTAAATACCTAGCCGCCCTAACCAGACGTACAACTGTCACAACAGTTGAAACTGGTCTACCAAATCATTGTCTTCACCAAGCTACCTGGTTCCGTTTCCTCAACCCTTTCATTTCCTCATTTCTGTGTTGTGTGCTTGTTCATATCTGTTTGAAGACTTTGACTGAAGACTTTCTCAATTTCCTCAGTTCAATTTCTTTAGTCTGTTTGTCTTCGTTCTGTTATCCTGTGTATACGCTTTCTGTACCCTGTGTTTGTTTTCATTTCTTCATGAAGACCATGCTCATGCTCTGTTATGTTTACTTCTGAGTATTTATTCCGCTGCAAGTAGTTCTTCACCCAGGAATTTCCTCACCCTGAAATTCCTCAGTGAAGAATTCATAAAAATCGCCTATTCACCCCCCCTCTAGTCGATATAACGCACTTTCATCCTTGCGTCTTCGTTCTAAAAAAATAATTACCTCTGTTTTCTCCTCATCTTCCATCTTGGGAAGTATGAAAGGAGAGCATGGGTGTAGGGCATGTGTCTTCATATATGATTTTGTAGACATGTAGCAATTTTGTGCTTTTCATCATGGCAAACTTTTATGTGTTTTTTTCTTCTTCTTTTTGATATATGTGAAACTAGCGGAGTAACCCTAGCATTCATTAAGAACAAAAGAGTTGATCAGTTAATTAGAGAAAACAGAGTGAAAACCATGTTTGCCTAGTATGGGAAACTGGGCGAAAACCATCACAGCCGCTGAGTGACACACATAAGAAACCCACGCACACCACCCTAAAGAGGGTCTTGGCGAGACAGCACGCATGCGTCATCATCATCACTCATCCCCTAAAGGCGCCATCGCCATCCCTAAACTCTGAGCGAACGACTCCGACTTCACCGTAGACGATCATCGACTCAACCCACATCATAGCAGGCGCGTGAAGCTACATGTAGATCTGCACCAAAAACTCGGCCACCTACGGCCAGACAGAGCAGCTCCGACTTCGACAGAGAACTCTGAAGGATAAAACCATGCATGGCTGGCACCACGAAAGATCGCCGAATGGCCGCCTATAGCTTGTCATCGTATACCACAGGGCCCCGTCACCGCAGTTTCGACTCCACAGCAGCAAACAAATCGAGGCAATATCGTGAACACGTCGAAGAAGAGCCGACTACCGCAACCATTATCGCGTCGCTGACATCGCCCCCACCATCATCGTTGCCACAGAAGTATGGACACCACAACCACCACAAACCACCGTCCCGCTTGCCAATGCCGAGCTCCGAGACGAAGCCCCCAAGAGGAAAAACGACACCAAAGTGTCGTCATCGACCGATCGCAAGATCAAGGTTTTTCCTTGGAAAGGCCTAGATGGCTAGATCCGTGTGAGAGGGGTGTGGCAACGATACAACGATGCCTCCAGGAGGACCTATGATCTCTTTGTTTGCAACATATGTCGTCTACCTGATTTTTTTGCATGTAACATATATTTTTCTTTTGATTGTAATTGTTAAAATTAAGAGGAATGGAACATATATTTTTGGACTGCTTTCCTCCGGTTATGTTTTTTTAGGTATTTCGTCAACCTATGCATATGTACATGAGATTTATTTTTTACAATATTACGTGACATTGGATTAGGCGGCAGGTTGGGTTATGTGTAGCGTGCCTTGCTTTTATTGTTTTCTTCTAGTAGAATTCGAAGCAGAATTAAACTTGTCGTGTCTTCTTCTGCACGTGAATTTCTTTAGGCTTTTCACATGCACGTGATTTATGATTGCGCTTTTCAATCATACATACATGTACGTGACAAACTTGTCACTTTACATGGGCAAAATAGTGCATGCACATAATATTTGTATGTAATGTTTACATCTTTAAATCTCAACCGTTTGTATATAAAGTTAATGATCCAGAATTTTTATCTGCGTGGACGAACGGGATGGCTTGTTTGCCTATTGTTTTAAGTATATAATAGAAAGATAGATAGATTGTTATGTTGTACATGATGACAAATTTATGCTTTATTTGTTCGTTTCATCGTGCTATGATATCATATCTTTCTTGAAACTTGCCAGGCTTTCATAAAGTTAGTAATGGTAACATTTTTATGGATGACAATTTTATTCTACAAGTCATGGCAAACTATTTGTATTTTTGCTTTATACATTATTATTTTCTAGACTTTTGGCAATTTTATGTTCATGTGTATTTGTTGTGTTTTGCTTCTTTTGTTCTGTTCATGTGTATTTTTTGTGGTTTATGTCATGGCAAAAATTTGTATGTTTAAGCATGCTACGACCATACATCTCAAAAAATGCCATATTTTTTATATCATGGACACTTTTCTTTGGTTTCTTTTCTAGTCTCAGCAGATTTTCGAATGTGTTTTTGCATCTAGTTGCCATGTCATAATAGTTAATTTTGTTGTGTTTTTTTGATCTAGTTGCCATGTCATATAACACGGCTTTGTGGAACGCGTTTCCATGGGAACCCCTTAGCATTCGGAAAAAATACTAGCAAAAATTCAGAAAAAAAACCTAATCTTTTTAACGTACATGGCCGACTGGTATACTCGTATAAGAAGTTTCATGAAGAAAATGACATCTATGGTATTCTGGGAAAGTTGACAAAATTGAAGCTGTATTCGAGAACACTGTTTGAAGAAGGAATAGTAAGGCCAGATAGTATTTTTCGCACAAACATGTATCGTCACGCGGGCGGGTCCATCCTAGCGGGTGAACATTGCCTCACCCACCCGCCACATGTCTCTCCTGTGTGTGTGTGTGTGTGGGGGGGGGGGGGGGGGGGGGATGAACCCACACTAGGGTACACACAAGAGTACCTTAAAAAAGAAGATACACGCAAGAGTGTTTGTTGAGACGAGATACACGGACAAGTGTCATCTCCTCGGTATAGTTTTGTCACTCTCTTTTTTGTTCTGTTGTGATTTCTGGATACAGTACCTTAATCAGCGGTGAGGTGTGATAAGACAAGTGCAAGAAGGTGGCACGAAGGTGACTCGGGAGACCGGGGCATTAAACAACACCGCCGATGCTGCAGAGGCTGACAAAGGAGTGCCTCTGAGGTGGCAGCGGCCGGCCGTAGGTATCCAAGGCGAGGGAGGCTGCTCTTCAGTTTCAGTAACCTTGCTTCTCCTTGGTAATTTGATTTGGCTGCGTGCGTCTGGAAATGCCTTGATATTTACCATGACTGTGTTGTTCCAATGCAAATTTTGGTGGTCAAATCTGCATTTCAGAAACTACTGTGCCCACTGCCCGGTGCCAGCCTTTTCTCTAGGGCGCAGTGCTGGCTGTGGCTAGTGCAGCGTGCAGAGTGCAGATGCAAGTCAGAGTGCAGATACAGCTATACAAGTGTACTTGCCTTTTTGAGTTTCGAGGATTCAAAAACCCCAAACCAACTGCAGCTCCGTCACTCAATGCGAGGGCACCAACTCAGAGCCAAGAGCACTTTATGAGCCATTTTTTCACCTGGTGATTTGACCCATCATATACATTCTCCACCATGGAGACATTTTGCCACAGATTGTTCTTTCTTAGAGATGTCACAGGCACATAATACGCATTGAGGTCACCCGTGCATGCAGCACCCAGCCCAAACGCCAAAAATAGCACGACTTTTGTTAGGTGCTAGTTTTATAAAAACAGAACAAAATCAAAGCTTGTCTGATGATCATAACAAGAGACAAGACAGAGGCACCAACTTAAAAGAATCCCCTAACCTTCATGCGCGTCTTCCTATCACCGCACAATATATTCTTTGTCTCATCGTCTCTTCTCAGAAAACACGTTTAGTTGGCCTTCTCTTCTTATAAGCACCCCACCCCACCCCACACCCATCTCCAACCCCAGCTCCCCTTCTCCTCCTAGCTCATTGTTCAAACTTCAAACACATATTTTCTGTCTACTCTCTAGTCTCTACTTCCTCATTGCCCATAAGCTCCTGTGAATGGCGTGCCCGTCCTCCTCGCCGTCCGGCCGGCGCCTGTCGGAGCTGCTGGAGGAGAGGCAGGAGCCCTTCTCCCTCGACCTCCACCTCCTGGAGAAGGGCTGCTCGGGCCGGCTCCTCGATGGCTATGACACCGCCCTGTGCTGGCCAGCCGCAGCCGCCGGCAACGACGCGGCATCCGTGCTCAAGCGACTCACCAGCAAGAAGAAGAAGGCGGCAGCGAGCACCCGTGGTAAGCAGCAACCGGCGGCGGGCTCCGGGCTCCTCCGGCTGCTGCTCTCCAAGATCCTCCACGGCAAGGCGGCCAACCACAACAAGCCCGCCGCCCTGCAGTGCTCCGAGTCCTTCAAGAGGGTCGCGCCGTCGCCGTTGCCCTGCTCCAAGCATCTCGACGCCGTGAAGCTCAGGGCCGACGCAGGGGTCGCCGGCGGCCAGGAGACGGAGTATTCCGACTCCGAGTATGACGACGAGAAGCAGCAGAGCCCCGTCTCCGTTTTGGAGCACCCGTTCGAGAGCTCTCCTGTCCACGGCCAGAGCAGGTTCTCCTACGTGCAAGACTCGCCCAAGAACGCCATGGCCATCGTCCGGGAGCTCCTCATGGAGATGGAGACGGCGTACACGCCTGCGCTGCGCACCCAGTTGTTCGCCAAGTCTGAGGACCTCGTCAATGACGCCAACGATCTTGCCGACCACGACGGCGGCGACGACTACTACTATCGCACGAGCCCTAAGAATTTCCACGAGGAAGACGGGACCACAGCCGCCGGAAGCCCCGCCGCGAGCGCCGCCTACTGGGCGACGCACCGAGCGGAGCTGGCCAGGGTGTCCGAGCTAGTCTCCTCGGAGGTGCCAAGGTCGAGACTGGACGCCGCCCGCGTGCAGCCGGAGCGACGGGACGTCAGCGCCGACATAGAGACCGCTTTGCTCGATGCTTTGGTGCTGGAGCTCGTCATGGATCTCGGTGGCTGCTGATCGATGGCGCCCAATCTGCCAGTGTAGGTGCAGGACCAAGAACAGAGCGGCCACCTCTGCGTTGCTCTGTTTTTCTTGAAGTAGTTGCTCATAGGCCGGGCCCTAGTACTCAGTGCCAAGTGGAGGCTGTAGACTGATAAGCAGAAATTAAATATATTAATTAATTGATTTGTTTTTTGAACACTTAATTGATTTGTTCTTTATGGCTTATAAACAGACCGAACAAGCTCTGTATTTTTTCCCAAACAAATAAGGTCTGTATTTTTTAGATAGACTAGGACGACGCACTTGCGTTGCGTTGTAACGGGATATAAATATTTTAGTATCTTAGTTCGTGATTTATCTAGCGATATCATGTGATTGTGTAAATAAATATTTATCAAATTCTGCTCGTGATTTACTTTATAACTAGATGATGCCCCGCGCGTTGCTGCGGGAAGTTTGAACAAATAATTTGTAAGGAATAAATGCCAACTACATGATATACATGTGAAAGAAAATAAGGTAATAAAGCAGAAGCACCATGTTGTATTACCAATGCATCAAACGGTGTTTCGAAAATTGAGAATAATTCAGTTCATCCAAAAAATGTGGCTCACCCGCAAAAAAAGTGGTTAATAAAAATTGATCTTTTATGTCCATGCTTCAAGTTAGGCTAAAGGTTTCAGTTACATTACATCCTCTCAGCCATTTAGATGTATGTAGATGTTGGTGCAAAATAGATCACTTTTAGATACAACACATTCACAAATCCTAGTATTACATGACAATAAAATGAGTAAGTAACATTTGTTGATATTATGTACACGCATCAATAGATTTTGCCAGTCACTAAATGATACTCCCTCCGTCCAATAATACATATATAATTATGGAACTGAGGAAGTAATCCTGAAGCCTTCGGATGACCAACATTACCAAGTGTATCAGGTTTGTTCTCTCTCTCCAATTTAGTCTCAATACTGCGATATGGAACAAAAAAAAGCAATATACTATCAGTAAGTGTTGGGGAAAGGGGAATCGTCACCTGAAATCAAACAACTTCTACTTATATCTGCTATAACATAACTGTACTACAATAGGTAATATACTTGAGTTACTATCAGTATAAAAATAGAACCTGTTTGAACCCCTGTATGATCTAGTTGACGGAATAAGATAGAGGGAATTAACTTGGACAAATCATTGCAGACGTATAACTGGTTAGAGCAAGCAAAAATAGCTACAGCTAGGTGACAAATATTATAAATATTAATAAGGAGAGAAACTTATGTACCTTCTCAAGAATTCCAAATTTGGTTCATAGCAGACTTCTTGCCACACATCATCAGGAAACCTATAAAGCTTGAATCAACAATTTTTAAAATAGAAATGTATAGAATAAGCATCAATTAGTAAATTCTTGAGAACCAAAATCGGAGTACATTCATGTCAGCAGATGCCATGGTCCAAGTTGTAGCATGAGCAGGGAACAAAAACTGTTTTTCGGATTAATTAGAAGTCATCGGAGAGCAAACAACGGTTGTGGGATCAGGCAGGCATGCCATTGATGCCATGCTTGAAGGAGACTGTAAGTGGTGTGTGGTGTCGGCGACAGATGCGGTGATGTTAGCTCTTACACAAAGACCGGTCACAAGAATTCAAATGAACTCTGAATTTGTAGTCAAGGAAACAAATAGTAGACACGAAATGGATCTGACAACACTGGGCAAAGCCTGCACCATTATGTTCTCACGGTTTATTTGATAGTTTTGAACTTCTTTTAAACAAAATTGAGATTATTGAAATTGTACATACTACTGCTGAAAAGAAACTACACGATAATTCAAATGGTCATGCCCTCAAAGTATGCAAAGAGAGGGCATGTGAAACGGTTATAATCTTCTACCGGTGACCTGATGAAAAAGAGATGTTTCATTATCGAATTTGCCATTCATGAAAAAACAAAATTCATATAAGTAAAGCTCACACTAAAGATATCACGTATTAAGCAGGCCAATAATGTTGAAAAGATATCCGTCAGCAACAAAATGTATTGTATTCTGGTGAAATCTCTAACAACAATGACGATCTCTAGAAAGGTACCCCAAACACACAGTACACAGGGTGCTTGTATAGAATGCAAGTTTACATATCCAATCAAAGAAATATTAATTCAGATTTGAATGAAGCAAACAAAAATGCAGAATTAGCAATGGAGAGGAAGTTCCATCTTGATTTTCGGACGAAAAAAACGGATTTCGGCCGAATTTCGGCCATCTCGGCCTGAGGCGAAAAGTATCTTTAGGCCGAAATTGGTCAAATTTTGGTCAAATTTAAGTCAAATTGCAGTCAAAATTTGGTCAAATTTCAGCCGAAATTTTTGAAAATGACTGAATTTCGGCCATCTCGGCCTAGGGCGAAAAAAAGCTCAAACCGAAAATCAAAACACAGGAGGAACTTGGGAAGAATATACCAGTAGGAGACAAAAATTTGCAAAGTATGCATATGCAGTGATCGGGCCGACCAAGATGACTACTTGGTTGTCGTCTAGCACACACCACCTGAGATCATGGGAAGACGAAGTGAAGCACCATCTCGGATATTATTAGGAGAGGGAGCGCCAAACATCAATTACTGAATACCTACAACAAAAGTTATAGATGAGAGAGGTTGTTGTTTCTTCAAAAGTAGGCTGTTAAATATAGAAGGCAGAAGGCGTAAAGCAGTGGGTGTGTACGCCTGTACGGTTCGTCTGATCTCTTTTGAATAAGATTTTTTTTAAGACAAAATACCAAATTCGTACTGAAGAACAGGTACTGAACCTTGCAAATCCATCGCTGATAGAAAGGAGCCAAACTTCCTGCGCAGATGCATGAGGTCAGCTTGCCCCAAAACAAAAAAGGCACCATTGCTGCAGTAGAATGCCACTTTCCAGGAAGGGCCACCATTGCCGCAATCAATGTCGTCTCTGATCAGTCGAGGCGGCACCTGCGGGAGGACGTCGATCTAGCACTCCTGCAAGTCATGGCTATCAATGGAGCCCTACCCGATGTCACCACTACCCCAGCCCTTTGAGGCCGAAAAGAAAAATGTCCACCGGCTGGAGACCTCCCCGGCGCGACGTACACTCCATGGTTGAGTTGCCGGGAAGAGCGTCCATCCAGGCGAGAGCCCAGCGGATGCGTGGTGGGGAAGTTGAGCGGCACCGAGAAGGGTTGGCCGCACCACGGGGAGCCTTCCTGGCCTTCTGTCAAGGCACCTGACACACGACGGCAAGGTAAACGCCGAGAGTGGTTGGGGTCGATGTCGGCGCAGTGGCATCCGCTGCGAGGCCCTCTTCTTCCAGGGCGGGGGCACCTACGTCGGGGAAGCCGGAGGCAGGGCTGGGACGACCACCTGTGGATCTCGTTGCAAGGGGGCACGCCCTCGCCATCGCTTACCTTAAGAAATCGCAAGCGCTCCGGAGAGAAATACTACCAGATTGTAAGAGCAACTGAATCGACAGAGTAAGGTTCATAAGTCATAGGACTTTTTCTAGTCCCAACTAAAAAGTCCCTAGTCCCTAAAAAGTCCCTCCCTGTTTGTTTCCAGAGACTAAAAAGTCCCTAGTCCCTTCCTAGAGGTTATTAAATGACCATGTTGCCCCTAGTATATAGAAAAATAACAATCAAACAAGACCATGGGGTGGCGGGCCAATGAATGCATGGAGGGGCATTATTGTGGGGAACTGATGAGGCGCTCTGTTGGGAAGGATGCGATGGGAATCGCCACAGACAGAGACGTGCGTGGGCAGCCTCTCTCGCAGGTCCTACCCGCATTGACTGAAGCTAACATGGCTGTTTTCTAGTGTGGTTGGTCCCACATGTAATCCTCTAACTAAATGCTGATGTGGCACTGATGATGATGTGGATAGCTTGCATGTCAAGAGAAATAGAATAGTGGGGATGAACTATTTAGGTATTATAGATATGCTGGGAAGTTTGGAAAGTAATTTAAGTTGACATTGGTGCAAGAAGTAAGTAAATTAATGTGATGGAGCGGCCTGAAGGTGTGTCAAATATGGCATCTCTACTATCTAAAAAGAACCTAAGGTTCATTTTCTTGCCAACGGACCGTGTTCTGTGCACCTTCGTACATTCACCTTATCTTTTTTCATCGATTGGCAAGTGATGATTTGATTCAATCATCATAATTACATGACCCAATGGGCGTCACACCTTTCCTTTTAAAAATTGCAATCATCATAATTATATGCCCTAGGCGTCACACCTGTAAGGGCATATTTATCCCTAAGATGTTTTGGTGATTGATGACAATGCGTTTGCGGACTAATCGTGTGCCTTGAGTATCCCAGACATTTCATCGCTAGGCACAAGACGGTTGGGTGCGCCTCGAAGACAGTTGAAGACAGCGTCTTTTCTATGTTTCTTTTTGGTGGATTTGAGTTGTAGGAAAACCGTACTATTAAGAGGGGGTCCGCGTTGGAAAGGTTTGGGTGGAATCATCACGTACACGTCTCCTTCTTGTCCCCTCCTTTTTCCCTTGGAGCTTCTTCCGCTTTCTCGCCTCCCTGGTTCTGGCTGCTGAGTTGGGTCACGGTAGTACTGCTCCCAGGAAAGCGGTAGTACCGTAGTCATCAGCGGTAGTGCCGTGCGGTGGCGCGGTAGTACCGCAGGTGCCCACGGTAGTACCGCTCCCCTGGAGCTGCACTACCGCTGCCCACCAGGCTAGTACCGCTCCTTAGCGGTAGTAGGGGCGGATGTAATTTTTTACGTCTGCACCTGCCGCGGTAGTACCGCTTTCACTCCGCGGTAGTACCGCGCTATGCTGTCAGGCAGTAGTACCGCCCCTCGGCAGTACTACTGTGTCGGGTTTTTACTTCTTCCGTTTCTTTGCGGAAGTAGGCACGGATGTTTCCTCCCCCCTGGCTAGGGGATTTCTGCCTTGCGGTAGTACCGCATGGAGGCACAGTAGTACCGCGCGCGCGGAAGTACCACCCTCAGATCCTGCGCGTCAGATCTGACCTTGCTGTCACTGGGGTTGCGGCAGTACCGCGAGCCTATACGGTAGTACCGCATGGCCGTGCGGTAGTACCGCTTGGTAGCAAGCGGTAGTACCGCGCAACCCTGCGGTAGTACCGCTGGCCTGGCGCGGTAGTACTGCTGGCCGCGGGCTGGTTAGTGGGTAATGGTTGGATCTTTGTCCTACCTATATAAGGAGTCCCCTTCTTCCCCGTTGACTTATCTCTTCCAACCCTAAGCTCCATTTTCGCCCGATCTCACTCCCTAGCCAATTAAACTTGTTGATTTGTTTGGGAGTGGTTGAGAAGGCCTCGATCCACACTTCCACCAAGAGAAATTTGATTCCCCCCACTAATCCCTTGCGGATCTTGTTACTCTTGGATGTTTGAGCATCCTAGACGGTTGAGGCCACCGCGAAGCCATAATCCATTGTGGTGAAGCTTCGTGGTGTCGTTGGGAGCCTCCAATTGAGTTGTGGAGATTGCCCCAACCTTGTTTGTAAAGGTTCGGTCGCCGCCTCCAAGGGCACCAATAGTGGAATCACGACATCTCGCATTGTGTGAGGGCGTGAGGAGAATACGGTGGCCCTAGTGGCTTCTTGGGGAGCATTGTGCCTCCACACGGCTCCAACGGAGACGTACTTCCTCTCAAAGGGAAGGAACTTCGGTAACACATCCTCGTCTCCACTCTTGGTTATCTCGTGCTTTTACTTGTGCAAGCTTATTTGTATCATATCACTTGCTTGCTTGTGTTCCTATCCTTGTTGCATCATATAGGTTGCTCACCTAGTTACATATCTAGACAACCTACTTTGATGCAAAGTTTAAATTGTTAAAGAAAAGCTAAAAATTGTTAGTTGCCTATTCACCCCCTCCCTCTAGTCAACCATATCGATCCTTTCAATTGGTATCTGAGCCTCGTCTCTTTATTAAGGACTTTACCATCCGAAGAGTATGGTTGATACCGTAGACGGTGTGGAGGAACACTCCGGTGTGAATCCGACCTCGTCTACGGGCGATGGGGGAACCTCGGTCTCTCGTGAGGAGTTCAGTGTGGCCTTGGAGACATTGAAAACCTCCATGACGACCGAGGTTGAAAGCATGTTTACTAAATTCCTTGAGGGGCTTAAACTATCCACCACATCGTTGAAAGTGGGTGATCCCACCGACAAGGTGACGGATGCTATCTCTGACAAGGGGGAAGCTAGTAGTGAAAAGGCTCCTTCTTCTAGTGGTAAAAATGGCACCGACATCTTTGCTCATGTGGAACCACCACTTGTTTATGGTGGACCGGTTCCTTCCACCCATTTGAATCATGCCGGTCCTCCCCCTAAGATTGTGAAAAATGAGGACTTTGATTCTTGGGTTTACCGCTTTAAACGTCATTTAAATCATGTGAACACTAACCTTTGGAGAATCATTGAAGAAGGTTTCTATCCGCATGATCCAAGCAACTTCACTCCTCGAAAAGCCGCGGATAATCAATTCAATGAGAATGCTCTCTTCATCATTCAAGATGCAATTTCACCCGAAGACCTACCTCATCTTCGGCCCTTCGCCTTGGCCAAAGACGCATGGCATTGTGTTGTCTCTCTCTACCGGGGAAGCGCACGCATTCAACGCTCCAACTATGAAGTGGTGCAAGATGAAGCTGATGAGTTTGCAAAGAAGATGAAGAACCTCGTGAGCTTTATCGGAGAGTAACCAAACTCGCGGTCTCACTATGAGATCACGGGAGCAAGGACACGGATGAAAATTGGATCAAGCGCAAATTCCTCAAGGCAATGATGCCCTACCACAAGGCCATGTCCTCCGTCATTCGTCAAAGACCGGACTTCCACAGTTTGACCTCAAGCGAAGTGTTGGATGAGTTTGTGGCCATGAACATTTTGGACAAGACCGCCGACAATGCGGTGCTTCGTTCTCAAAGGGCAAAGAAGCCCAACCTTGCATTGAAGGCCGAGCTCACCGTTGAAGAAGAAGAGGAAGAAGAGGAGAGCAACCCCGAAGATACAAAGTATGCGTATCATGAACACATGGCACTCGCTTCAAGGCAATTTTGAAGCAAGAAAAACTCGAGGCCAAACTTTAGCAAAAACAACTCAAATGGCACGAAGAGCAAGCAACGTGTAAGGACTTGCTACAATTGTGGCAACGTGAGTCATTTTGTTGCGGAGTGCCCGTATGAGAAGAGGGAAGACAATGGTGGCAAGCTCATCCGAAAGGACAAGGCCAAGTCGTTCCCCAACAAGAGCAACTTCACCAAGAAGACTCCTCCCAAGGCATTGGTGGTACAAGAAGAGTACAATGAGGATGATGACGATGATGAAGGTGATGAGTCGGTTGCCATGGCCTCCGTTTCCATTGCGACGACTCCACGGGTGTCTCTCTTCGACTCACCCAATGAGAGCACCACCGCCAAGTGCCTCATGGCTAAAGCCACCAACAAGGTAACCCCCAACATCAAAACTACCATCATTAATCATCCTTCTCCGACGGATAGCATTAATAAACTTGAGGGAGCTAATGTGGAGGCAAATGAGTTTGAGGCCTTTATGGGCAAACTTAAGGGAAAATCCAAGAAGCACTTTGTTGCTCTCTTGGAACAACTTGGTGAAGCCAATGGCATGATCGAGGCTCACGAAGACACCATCACTAAGATGGAAGGGCATAGTCGTGACTATGCCGATAAGATTTCGGATCTTTCCAATGCTCTTGAGGAAGAGCGTGGTCTTCGTTTGGCTCTTGAGGAGTCACACAACATTGATCATGCTAAGTTAAAGAAAGATTATGATCATGTCCTCATTGTTTCTCATGTGCTAAACTCCGAGAAGGCCGAACTTGAGGTTGATCTTGCTAGACTCAAAGAGGAGTTTGATCTACTTGACAAGGCTCACAAGGTCTTGAAGGGTGCTCATGCTAGCCTCAAAGAGTCTCATGATCAACTTCAAGTAAAGCTAACCAAGGAAAAAGCCACTTTTCCTCGTATGATGTTAATTGATAATGCAAATGCTACTAACCCATGTTGTGAGCATGTGCATCTCGTTGAGGAGAACGCTAAGCTAAAGGGGCAACTTGAGAGAGGTCTTGCGACTTGCACACAAGGCAAGAAGAACCTCAACGACCTCTTGATCAACCAAAAGGGAGTTGTGGCCAAGGAAGGGGTTGGGTACGTGCCCGACTCCAAGAACAAGAAGAAGAATGACAAGATCAAACGACCTCCTCCTCTCATGCAAACCTTTGTGAAGGAGGGAGAAAGTGCCTCCGAGGAGAAGAAGAACAATGTGAAGGGTGGCATTGTCAAAAAGGGCAATGTCACTCCTCGCATCAAAGCCGGCGACTTTAATCCTTCTTATGTGTTATGCCGTGCTAGTGATGGGCATGTCTATGCCAAATTCGTTGGTTCTCCTCATGAATACATTGAATGGTCTATTTGGGTTCCAAAGACCCTTGTTACTAACATCAAAGGACCCATTACAAAATGGGTACCTAAAACCAAGCATTAATCTCTTGTAGGTGTTTTCTTCCGGTGCGGGATCATGGTTGCTCGATAGCGGAGCTACAAATCATATGACCGGAAGCAAGGACTTGGTGGTGGACGTGCACAAGATTCCATCTATGCCCACCAATGTCGAGTGGGGTGACGCCTCATCCTCTAATGTATTGGGACTTGGCAAGGTGGTCATCTCTCATGATCTCACGATCGAGAAGGTCATGCTTGTTGAGTCCCTTGCATACAATTTACTTTCCGTTCGTCAACTTTAAATCATGGGTTTTGCCACTTTCTTTGATATCGATACCGTGGCCCTCTTGTGGAGCAAGACTCTTAAAGTAGCCTTTGTTGGGCATGTCGAGAACGGTCTATATGTGATTAACTTTTCGGAGCGACCCACTAAGACCGCGACATGCCTAATGGCTAAAGTTGATGTGGGATGGCTTTGGCATCGCCGTCTAGCCCATGTCAATATGAGATCTTTGCAAAGTCTCCTCAAGGGGGACCATGTCCGTGGACTAACGAATGTTAGTTTTGCTAAAGATTGTGCTTGCAGTGCTTGTATCGAAGGAAAGCTACATGAGAAGGCTCACCCTCCCACGACTATCTTTTACTCAAAGAGGCCTTTGGAGCTCCTTCACATGGATCTCTTTGGGCCTCCATCCTTCGATAGTCTTGAGGGTAGGAAGTATTGCTTGGTGATTGTGGATGACTACTCAAGATACACTTGGGTGTATTTCTTCAAGAGGAAGAGCGAGACCCAACAAACCGTCATTGACTTTGCAAATGAAGAACAACGTCAACACAATGCAAAGATCTTGACAATAAGAAGTGACAACGGCACCGAGTTCAAGAACTACACCTTGGATGAGTTTCTTAGTGATGAGGGGATCAAGCATCAATATTCCGCACCTTACACCCCTCAACAAAACGGTGTTGTGGAGAGGAATAACCGGACGTTGATGGATGCGGCAAGGACCATGATGGCGGAGTTCAAGTCCCCGTACAACTTTTGGGCCAAAGCCATCAACACCGCGTGTCATGCATCCAATCGGCTCTACCTTCGCAAGGGCTTGAACAAGACTCCATATGAGATACTCACCGGTAACAAGCCCAACCTCAAGTACTTTCGGGTGTTCGGGTGTAAGTGTTTCATTCTCAAGAAAGGTGTTCGGTTGTCTAAATTTGAGGCTAGAGCTTATGAGGGCATATTTGTTGGTTATGCTACAAACTCTCATGCTTACCGTGTCATCAATAAATCCACGGGACTTATTGAGGAGACATGTAACATGGAGTTTGATGAGAATAACGGCTCCCAAGTGGAGCAAAGTGGCACTTGTGATGTAGGTGATGAAATTCCTCCTCAAGCCATAAGAAGAATGGGTGTTGGCTTTATCCTACCCATTGAGGAACCCCTTGTGGCCGAAGGAGAAGGACAAAGCTCCACTCAAGTGGAGCCATCACCAACCCAAGGCCCACACGCTTCCGAAGAACAACATGAAGGCCCTCATCCTCAAGAACATGACCAAGGGCAAGATCATGCTCAAGACGGTGTTGACACATCAAGTGATGCCCAAGGTCAAGTTCTCTCCTCCGAGCAAGTTCAAGAAGAAGAACAAGCTCAAGACGACGCTCAAGATGATCAAGTGACCACTCCTCGTCTCACCCCCGAGGAGGAATTGGAGCGTCGTGCCGCCAAGGTTGCTTCCAAGCTCTCCACCAAGGATCATCTCATGACGAATGTGCTTGGAAGCTTAAGAAAGTGGGTAAGCACTCATAGACAATTAGAAAACTATTGTCAGCATCACGCGTTTGTCTCTTGTGTCGAACCCCACAAGGTCTATGAGGCGCTAGAAGATCCAGATTGGCTCAATGCCATGCATGAAGAACTCAACAACTTCGAGCGCAACAAAGTGTGGAGATTGGTGCCAAGACCGACGGGGAACCACAATGTCATTGGAACCAAGTGGATATTTAAGAACAAGCAAGATGCCCATGGGATTATCATTTGCAACAAGGCTCGTTTGGTAGCACAAGGCTACTCCCAAGTCGAGGGTATCGACTACAGTGAAACCTTTGCTCCTGTTGCTCGTCTTGGATCTATTCGCATGTTGATTGCTTATGCTTCTCATCATAACTTTAAGTTACAACAAATGTATATGAAGAGTGCTTTTCTTAATGGTCCCATTAATGAATTGGTTTATGTCAAGCAACCCCCCGGGTTCGAGGATCCCTACTTTCCTGATCATGTGTATCAACTCGATAAGGCACTCTATGGCCTTAAACAAGCCCCACATGCGTGGTATGACCACCTTACCGAGTTGTTACAAGACCATGGTTTTGAAGTTGGGCTAATCGACCCCACTCTTTTTACTAAGAAGGTCAAAGGGGAGTTGTTTGTGTGCCAATTATATGTTGATGATATCATCTTTGGTTCCCCTAACAAAGCTTTCAATGAGGAATTTGCCGCTCTCATGACCTCAAAGTTCAAGATGTCTTCCATGGGAGAGTTGAAGTTCTTTCTAGGGTTCGAATTGAAGCAAAGAAGAGAAGGAACCTTCATCAATCAAGCCAAATATACTCAAGACATGCTCAAAAGATTCAAGCTAAGTGATGTCAAGCCGGCTTCCACTCCAATGCCCACCAAGTGCCAACTTGACATAGATCCCAATGGTAAAGCGGTGGATCAAAAGGTATATCGCTCCATGATAGGCTCCTTGCTTTACCTTTGTACATCTAGACCGGATATCATGTTGAGTGTGGGAATTTGTGCACGGTTTCAAGCCGCACCTAAGGAAAGTCACTATGTGGCAGTCAAACGAATCTTTCGATATTTGGCACATACCCCAAACTTTGGCTTATGGTACCCAAGAGGAGCAAACTTCAAGCTTGTAGGGTATTCGGATTCCGATTGGGCAGGAGACAAAGTGGATAGGAAGTCCACTTCCGGAGGGTGCCAATTCCTTGGTTGCTCTTTGGTAAGTTGGTCTTCCAAAAAGCAAAGTTGTGTGTCTCTCTCGTCCACCGAAGCGGAGTATGTGGCGGCCGGTAGTTGTTGTGCACAACTCTTATGGATGAGGCAAACTTTAAAGGATTACGGTGTCATTTGTGACAAAGTGCCTCTTTGGTGTGACAATGAAAGTGCCATCAAGATCTCTCTCAACCCGGTGCAACACTTCAAGACGAAGCATATCGAGATCCGGTATCACTTCATCCGGGATCACATTAGGCGAGGAGAGATCGAGCTCAACTATGTCAACACTCATGATAACCTTGCAGATATTTTCACGAAGCCCTTGGATGAAGCAAGATTTCACGAGTTAAGGCATGAGCTAAATATTATTGATTCGAGCAATGTTGCTTGAACCCTTGCACACCCCACCATACTCAACGTGTTGTCTTGTTTAGATGTAGGCATGGACATAGGGGGAGTGTTGTTCTCTCAATGAACTATCCCTCCTCCCATTATGCATAAATTGATCAAGTCTTTCACATTAGCCATGTTTGATGGTACTTGTGCTTCAAAGACAAGTTTTGGTCATGGACCCAAGGATAATTCTTCGCGGTGCCATACCAATTGACTCAAACATAGGTGGCTACGGCCATCGCCCTCTCTTTGGAGAGGTGGTGTCTCGTGGTTGTTTCGTTTTGTCGTGTGCCTTTTTGCCTTTGTGTGTAGCGTGGTCTTGTGGTGTCGTGTTGCCTCGGAGTATTTGTGCAAAGACCCCATTTTTCGTGTGCTTGAAACGTGCATCTTCTTGAGCCCACGGTACTACCACGGCTTGCCGCGGTACTACCGCTTTGAGAGGCATGGTACTACCGCGCCATAGCGCGGTACTACCGCTCAGGTGCGGTACTTCGGAAGTACCGCGCCGAGTGGTACTACCGCGATGGGGCACGGTACTACCGCGCCGTCGAGGGAGCGTGGGGGTTATGACTCGGGCAGGGGAGTTCCAACTCCCCATACCCATTCACTTGTCTCTCTCCCCACGTCTCTCTCTTGCTCAAGAACGGCGCCGGAGGCCCTCGCCGGATCTCCATCTCCGGCCACTCTCCTCGGATTCCGACCGGTGGGATCGTTCCCCACCACTTCCTCTTGCCATGGACCAAGGTTTTTCCCCAAATCCCTCTTTTTCTTGGTTGTTCTCTCGCTTCTAGGTTTTTGGGGAGATGCTTGTTGTTCTTGAGATTTTAGGCCAAATCTATGCAAGAGTAGGATGTAGGAGAGTCGTGTTGCGTAGGAATCATACTTGATATGTTGTCTTGTGGTAGATTTGTCCAACCGTAGTACCGCTGCGGTTTAGCAGGCTTTTCTCAGATTTGAACTTGTTCGGATCTGACGCGGTGCGGTACTACCGTGTCTCATGTGCGGTACTACCGCTTGTGCGGTACTACCGCTCATCAGACGCGGTACTACCGCGCTAGCTGAGGCACTAAGCTCATACTACCGCTCTTAGACCCGGTACTACCGTGACCTTACACGGTACTACCGCGTCTAAGAGCGGTACTACTATCTTAGTTCCGCAGCACTTGGCAGTACTACCGTAGGGGTCAAATCTCTCTCTAGGCAATTATCTTGTGTGCTTTCTGCATGTTTCTTTTGCTTTGTTGTGGTCTTTGCATTGATCCCTCTTGTTTGTCGTGGGTGTTTTGTGTTTTGTGTCTCAGGTGGTGGCTCTCGCCGTTCCAATCCCGGTCGTGACACTGGCTCCAAGAGTCTGCGCAACCCCCAAGATGAAGCCCCAGAGGGCTCCAATGCCCCCAAGCGCAATGTCAAGACCACTGCCAGCAAGCAAAAGGAACCTGCTAAGGGCATGGACGAGATTTCAGTCTCTGAGTATGTCAAACGCCGGAGGATCAATCCCTATGTGAATCCTCGGGCTATCCTCAGAGGCACCGAGTTGTTCTGGACCAAGCAACAGGCTCTCATCTATCTGGATGTGATCAAGAGCAAGCGGAATACCTTCATGGATGTCAAGTGGATAGACATGCATCACATGCAGAAGGACAAGTTTCGTGACTATTTTGGAGAGGCTCTGGACTTGGTGGAGCGGTTTTCTATTGAGCCGGTGATCTCCTTTCACCTTGACTATGACCCTGAGCTTATCTGTCAGTTCTTTGCCTCAGTGTACTTTCATCCCGGGGATGAGCGGAGGATGACCTGGATGACCAACGGCCGTCAGCTGTCTGCTACATGGAAAGAGCTCATGGATCTGCTTCACATTCCTAATGACGGGCTTCACACCCCCGTTGGTATTCGCCCCCACGCCAACTCTGAGTGTGCCAACAAGAACCTGCTTCAGCCTTTCCTTGTTGAGAAGGTGCTCCCCACTGGCAAGTCAACTTGGGTGCTGAACTCCTTTCTGGATATCATGCATCGCATCTTCCGCAACACTCTGTTCCCACACATTGGTGACAAGGACAAGGTCCATGACTATCTAGTGGACATGTTGCTCCTATGTGCAAAGGCACGTTCATCTCAGACTCAGCCACTTGATGTCTCACACATCATGTGGTGTGAGCTTCGGTTTGCGGTGTTCACTCGCAAGGTACCTATCTATGGACCGTACCTGTTTCTGCTGCTCTCCACCACTTGGAAGAAGATGTACCCTGGTGATGAGTTCCTTGCCCCAGACTGGATTCGCCATGATTCCATCAGCCTCCGCGTCAAGCCCAACTGGGCCAACACCACTACCCATGCTAAGGCCTCTTCTGCTAGGAGGGCTGTTGGTGAGGAGGAGGCTGCTACTGAGAATATTGCTGAGGACCGTGCTGCTAGGTCCACCACACCCTCCTCGGAGCCGTCGTGGGCCAAGAAGTTAAAGGACAAGATGAAGACTCTCTTCTGCATGCAGGCAAAGGGACAATACAGGGCTCACGGGCAGACAAGGAGAGTCGCCGCCGTGACAAGAAGGTTATGAGGCTCTTTGAGAGGATGTGTCTGGCGGGTCTGAGGACATCATCACGCCTGAGGCTGCCTAGATGTCGAAGCAGGGATACAAGTGGACCAGTTCAGAGGAAGACATCGAGGAGACCATCCCCGCCGTTGAGTCTGACGAGGAGCACGAGGAGCAGTGGGACGACTTCTCTGCCTGAGCCACCCCGTGTCTGTAGGTGTCCTCTCTGCCTTTTTGGCGTCTCGATGCCAAAGGGGGAGAGAGTGTAGGGATTTGCGTTGTGTCGTGCTTGGTGTGTTTGTTTGGTTTGCTTGGTGTGTTTGTTTGCTTTGTTGTTTGGACCTCGTTTGCTTTTGTTTGGTTTGTGCCTTCGAGACCTTTCCTACATATGGTGTAAGACATATGCACTCTATCTATCTTAGTTAACTTATGTTTGTGCTATCTTATCTAGTGATAGATATGCCTTGTCTCTATAATATAGGGGGAGCTTTGATCCTAGTATGTGTGCCGTGCAGTCCAAACCACTCATCTAGATAGCACACATCTAGGGGCAGCCCGTCTATATTCTAGAGATGAGGGGTTTGCGGTTACTTAATATTATTTCCCTTGTGCAAATCCCGTATTGTCATCAATCCACCAAAAAGGGGGAGATTGTAAGGGCATATTTATCCCTAAGGTGTTTTGGTGATTGATGAGAACGCGTTTGCGGACTAATCGTGTGCCTTGAGTATCCCAGACATTTCATCGCTAGGCACAAGACGGTTGAGTGCCCCTCGAAGACAGTTGAAGACGGCGTCTTTTCTACGTTTCTTTTTGGTGGATTTGAGTCGTAGGAAAGCCGTACTATTAAGAGGGGGTCCGCGTTGGAAAGGTTTGGGTGGAATCATCACGTACACGTCTCCTTCTTGTCCCCTCCTTTTTCCCTTGGAGCTTCTTCCTCTTTCTCACCTCCCTGGTTCTGGCTGCTGAGTTGGGTCGCGGTAGTACTGCTCCCAGGAAAGCGGTAGTACCGTAGGCATCAGCGGTAGTACCGTGCGGTGGCGTGATAGTACCGCAGGTGCCCACGGTAGTACCGCTCCCCTGGAGCTGCACTACCGCTGCCCACCAGGCTAGTACCGCTCCTTAGCGGTAGTAGGGGCGGATGTATTTTTTTACATCCGCACCTACCGCGGTAGTACCGCTTTCACTCCGCGGTAGTATCGCGCTATGCTGTCAGCCAGTAGTACCGCCCCTCGGCAGTACTACTGTGTCGGGTTTTTGCTTCTTCCATTTCTTTGCGGAAGTAGGCACGGATGTTTCCTCCCCCCTGGCTAGGGCATTTCTGCCTTGCAGTAGTACCGCATGGAGGCGCGATAGTACCGCGTGCGCGGAAATACCGCCCTCAGATCCTGCGCGTCAGATCTGACCTTGCTGTCGCTGGGGTTGCGGCAGTACCGCGAGCCTGTACGGTAATATCGCATGGCTGTGCGGTAGTACCGCTTGGTAGCAAGCAGTAGTACCGCGCAGCCCTGCGGTAGTACCGCTGGCCTGGCGCGGTAGTACCGCTGGCCGCGGGCTGGTTGGTGGGTAACGGTTGGATCTTTGTCCTACCTATATAAGGAGTCCCCTTCTTCCCCGTTGACTTATCTCTTCCAACCCTAAGCTCCATTATTGCTCTAAGCTCCATTTTCGCCCGATCTTACTCCCTAGCCAATCAAACTTGTTGATTTGTTCGGGAGTGGTTGAGAAGGCCTCGATCCACACTTCCACCAAGAGAAATTTGATTCCCCCACTAATCCCTTGCGGATCTTGTTACTCTTGGGTGTTTGAGCATCCTAGACGGTTGAGGTCACCGCGAAGCCATAGTCCATTGTGGTGAAGCTTCGTGGTGTCGTTGGGAGCCTCCAATTGAGTTGTGGAGATTGCCCCAACCTTGTTTGTAAAGGTTCGGTTGCTGCCTCCAAGGGCACCAATAGTGGAATCACGGCATCTCGCATTGTGTGAGGGCGTGAGGAGAATACGGTGGCCCTAATGGCTTCTTGGGAAGCATTGTGCCTCCACACCGCTCCAACGGAGACGTACTTCCTCTCAAAGGGAAGGAACTTCAGCAACACATCCTCGTCTCCACCGTCTCCACTCTTGGTTATCTCGTGCCTTTACTGGTGCGAGCTTATTTGTATCATATCACTTGCTTGCTTGTGTTCCTATCCTTGTTGCATCATATAGGTTGCTCACCTAGTTGCATATCTAGACAACCTACTTTGATGCAAAGTTTAAATTGTTAAAGAAAAGCTAAAAATTGTTAGTTGCCTATTCACCCCCTCTCTAGTCAACCATATCGATCCTTTCAACACCTTCCCTCAAAAAATCGCAATCGGCATGATTACAAGATTTGGCTCCCGTGGCAACGCACAAGCATATACCTAATTATAAAAAATAGTTGGATGAAAAAAATAGATGGAGAAACATGGTGGGGTGGAAACTAGTTGACGAAGAGTTCTGCCTAGCACAAAAAAGAACACTATTTATTTTTGAAGTACTAGAGATTTAAGTGGTAGAGATAGAAGGCGCAAACAACGCCCAACTTTAAAATAATAAATCCAACTGACCAAAGTGCATATACAACAATACCAATAGCAACAGATAGAACATTACAACCCCTCTCAAACAAAGATAGAACAAAGCAGGGGCGGACCTACGTGAAGAGCCGTGGGGGCAGCTGCCCCCACTTGATTTTTTTTCCATCGAGGTATAGTACTACCATGTGATTCATTAGTGCCCACACAAAGGTTAATTATTATTATTGAGTGAAAGTAAAAGAGACAAACGAAGAGTCCAAATGATTCACTAGATCTATTGCAATGTGGGAGACCCACTTATATACATGATGAAGGGGTGTGTTGGGGAGACATCTCTTCCCCAACAGACACCTCCCGGGAGGCATCCCTCCCATACACATCTTGTGATGCTTCAAATAATTACCGTAGAATGATCACTGGAAGGGCCCATTTAGAGCCTATTTTGAAGATTTTCTTCTGAATACTTTTCCAGCAAATCCAGTCTTTGATATGCCACTATTGGAAGAAGAAGAAGAAGGCGGCAGCGAGCACCCGTGCTAAGCAGCAACCGGCGGCAGGCTCAGAGCTCCTCCCGTTGCTGCTCTCCACTAAACACTTTAGCTATATGTTGTTGCCTGAATTTTAAATTTGGGTAAATCAATTTTCGGACTGTTGATTCTTTTGTCAAGATTCATGTTGTCTTTTTGAAATTTTTACTTACCTCTATTTGCTTTATATTGGGCTTGAAGCCTGTTACTGTATGCCTGTTTTATTCTTATGCACTTTGGCTTTTGTTTTCTTTCATATAATGTTTCTATTTGCCTTTCTTTGGTAGAATTTTTTTTCTTTTCTTTCATCTTAAGGGGCAATATCAATGTCATTAATTCATTATTTATTAGAAAACTTCATTATTATGATTTTACTTTATTTTTTGTTTCATTTTATTTCTTCTTTAAGGGTAATATCAATGTCACTAACTCATTCCTTCTTAAGAAATTTTTTTGTGAAAATTCCTCTATTATATGCTTATTCTTACATCTTACATATTATAAAAGTGCAATTTTTGTGTAAGTTATGCATAAATTTTGTCATTACTTGTTTTTCATTTTCTTTCTTCCTACGGGGTAATACCAATGCCACTAATTCATTCTTCCTCAGGAAACTTCATTATTTAAAAAAAAATCATTTTTCTTTCTTTCTTCTTTAAGGGTAATATCAATGACATATTTCATTCATTCTTCACATAAATTCTACTATTACATGCTTATCCTTGCATATTATAAAACTCTTAATTTATATGTAAATTGTGTGCAAATGTGTTAATTTTTTATTTTCTTCCTTTTTAAAAGACTAAGGAAGGGAGGGGCCTCTGCTGTGCTCTACAAAAGCCAAAAAGAAAGCCAAAACTGCTACAGAGGCAGGGAGCGTGTGGTCTATGTGTGTTGTTGCCGCTCACGTATGTCTAGTTGGACGGTTTCAGTCTTTCAGACCAGAGTGAGGAA
Organism: Triticum urartu; assembly: GCF_003073215.2. Taxonomy (NCBI): domain Eukaryota; kingdom Viridiplantae; phylum Streptophyta; class Magnoliopsida; order Poales; family Poaceae; genus Triticum; species Triticum urartu. The sequence goes on from NC_053024.1 coordinate 671,551,617, forward strand.
CTCACCATGTGTTGAATCAGTGCCCTACTGGATAGTACAACTTCACTTACGGACAAGACTGGAAGAGGGAGACTGTTGGGTTTTGTCGACATGATTGATCACATAAGAAATCATGGACACACGCGATCAAAAAGTTTTAATAAATTGTATCGTGTCCTCGTTTGTTTCTCAATTTCTGCTATTTTTACAACAACACAACTATAATGCTTGTATACATAGTTTAGAATGTAGATTCACTCATTTTGCTCTGTATGTAGTCCCTTGTTGAAATCACCAAAAAGACTTATATTTGGGAACGGATGACATGACTCAAACCACTGGGTTGGCGACATTGGCCCCAACCTTTCGCCCCAAGCACTGCATGAGTTCTTGCAGTTATGGCCCTTAATCTCCGGAAGATAGCTTGCGAATAACGTCGAGGTCGTGGTGACATGGTCTTGGGAGAAGGACGGACAGTATTCGGCTAGATCTGCCTATGCCGCAGGATTCATGGGGCGTGTGATCTCCCCATCAGCGGCGTTCACCTGGAAGTCGAATGCGCCTTTGCGTTGCCCTTTTTTCGCTTGGCTTGCCCTCAAGAATAGATGCTGGACATTGGACCGGTTGGCCCGCCGTGGACTACCTCACCGGGACTCTTGCCCACTTTGCAACCAACATGACGAAACAATTCAGCACCTCCTAGTTGGCTGTGTATTTGCTAAGCAGGTTTGGCATTGGATGGGGCACATCATGGCCCCCAGGATGGAGAAGGCCTTGGCGATTGGTGTCTTCATCAGGATCGTTGCGCTGCCCATCGGAAGTCCACTCGCGCTAAATGCCTACTTGAGATGTGGTGTATTTGGAAGCATCAAAATGCCATCGTGTTTAATGGGGCTGTCCCGTCACTCATCGCGGTCTTACTTAGGATTAGAGAGGAGGGTGCTCTTTGGGTTAGGGCTGGCCTCATGAAAGGCAAGTCAGTAGGTTTCGAAGTAGACGACGGTGGGCCGGATTGTGAGTAGTGACTAGGTAGCGTGGTGGTGTCGGAGAATCCCGGCATGTAATTATATGTTGTAACTATGGATTTGGAAGTCTTCTCTCTTTCTTCTTTAATGAATGATACGCACACTTGTGCGTATTCGAGAAAAAAACCACCGACCTGGACTCCTATTTTACATTCTTAAGAAGTTGCTCCCCACTACAAAGCATTCTCTCAACATGCACATAGTCCACATCAGCATGCACGCCATGTCATCAGTTCCGTTACTAGCTGGTCTTCCGTTTGGGCCGCAGGCAACACTCTTCTTCTGTTTGGGCTGAAGCACAATGATCCCATCCATTTTATTTTCTGACATCTCTGTTCCAGGCAGGTGTCCGGTCTCCTCCTCATCTTCTCCGTAACAGCGCCTCCACTTCTCCACGACAATTACTCCCCACTTATATTAATTCCTCTCTCCCTTTTCATCTTCTCCATCAAATCCCATTGGAACGGATGGGTTTCCTTCGCTGCCTCCTCACGCATGAATAACCGATGTGGTGTATCTCCTCTTTTAAGTAGATCTCTAGAACAATAACCTCCTCGGCCTAGACCCTCCCAACTATAGAGTTCCATTGCCGCAAGCTCAAATTCTCGAGGAGCGCAGCCAATTCAGTTGTTGGCCTTCTCCAGCGGCCTCGGACGCTCTGGCGCGACCACCCTGCCGTGGCCCACAATCTGGATAAAGAGCACGGGTTCCAGCGGCAGGAGCTCGGGAAGGAGAAGCTCCCTGGGACGGTGGTGTTGCACGGGCGCCGCATGTTCCTTTGCTACGAGGTCCTGAGGAGTGGCCATCCCACATATACTCCACCAAGTCCGAAAGCCTTCCCCACCTCCTCGATACTGCCATCAACGCCCGCAAGCCCAACTGGAAGAAAAGGGTGAACATCTCTTCTCCTCCTTCCTCTCCCTCAATTTGTTTTTTGATTGGCTTGATTTTGTGTTGTCAATTAGGATTCACACACTTCTCCCATGGTAGTCTTATTTGTTTAGTTAGACAACAGGCACCAAGTTCCCAGGTTTTACTTAGGTATATACAGTGTAGGATAAAGCCATCAGTGCATACAGAAAGTTCCAGCAACGAAAGCACTTGGGCAGAAAAAGTTCAGCATGACAGGCATTACAAAGAAGCTACATCAGCAAAGATAAACATGAAAGCATAGCCAGCGAACAAAAGGCTTCCAACGCCACACAACTCAGGAAGATGCTACATCCCTATTGTCATGGAATTTTCACGGCAGATGTCCTCTTGCAAGGACTTGATCGTGGAGCCATCGCAACTAGGAAGCTTAAAGGGGTTAATCGGGACAAAGGACACGTGAGGTTTATACTAGTTCAGCCCCTTACGGTGAAGGAAGGCCTACGTCTAGTTAGGTTGGTATTGCTTGAGGTTTCGATGGCCAGGGAGCGAGATACGCTATGCCCAGTTCTCGATTGGTTGTTTCTTACCCTAAGCCGCCAGCGGGTCGTTCCCTTATATACACGGGTCGATGCCCTACAGCTTACAGAGTCCCGGCCGGCTCATAAACAGTGTCCGGCTCGGTGACTAGTTACTTCTACCTTACAATACAAGTCACACCCTCATGGCGGTTTATCACCATGGGCTATAAATCGCCTGTGGGCCTTTAGACCCTTTACTGAACCGCCATATTCACGTCTTGGTCTTGGGCTTCAGATGGGCTTCTTTTTGTACAACCCGGCCCCTCCTGGGCAGCTTATGTAAAGAGTTATATCCCCAACATTAGGCCCCAGATTGATTTGAACCGGTTCATGTCAATCTTTAAAAACCTTATGAACTGGCCCTCAGTCTTCTATTTTGTGCGGAAACTTTAACCTGCCGTGACGTCATCATCTGGATCCGGGTTAAATCTCCGTGACGTCATCTTCAATAAAACTCATATTTTATTCCGTCATATCCTCCAACGGATCTTTGCCTTTACTGACCATCCCGAGAATCGAGGCGTCGGGGCCGCTGTATAATGATGCTTTGGTCTCCTCGTTTCTCGCGCCGTCTTGGTCGACCCCTCCTTATAAATATATGTGACCTAGGCCTTCTCCATTTCCTTCATTCGTCTTCCTCCTCGCGCTTCCTTCTTTGCTGCTCAAGCTCCGCCGCCACCGTCGAACCCCTCGTCTTCACCGACTCAGGCCGCTGCATCACCCTGATTCCGACCAGAAAACGACGGCGACCCTCCGCAGCTCTTCCGCATCTATGAGTTCCTCTTTTCCCCTTTTCCAGATCTGCATTGAAACTATCTCAAGTTCGTCGGCGTTCATCACCGCCCGACGCAGACCTCCATTAGATTTCTCCTCCAATGCCTTGTTTAGATTATAAAAACAACTTAGAACTGCTGCGGAAAATGTTTATGCTTATCCTGTATGAGAACAGATCTCATTTCCCTTGTTTTTGGAAGCCCTCCGCGAGTATATGAACTTCTCTGTACTGTTTTTAGGTCTAGAAATGTTTTCTTTCTCAGAACTTCGTTTGATCCAAAATAATGATTGTAACTTGTGAAACTTGTTTGTTCCACATTTAGCCAAAAAACTGCATCTGTTGACTCTACTTCAGCCATAACAATTCATGTGACCGGTTTAAGATAATATCGGTTGTCAGCACCGCTTGCTTATGGCGACTTAAGAAAACCTTAATCATCTTTAGTACCTGCAGCTGTTAAACATTATTACATAGTTACCTGTATGTCATTAGGCCCCTACTTAAGCCGCCATCTCAGATAACTCAATAATTCTTATTCTCTGGGTTATAATAAATCGGAAAATTTCCTTTATCTTGTTGTAGGCTTCAATTTACCCAATGGCACCCAAAGCTGTTAAACCTCCGGTTACCTGCAACTGGGTCCCATCCATTGTTACAGAGAGCAAACTGTCCGAGTTTGTAAAGTCTGGCCATCTGCCCAAGAAGGACGTCATGTCTTATCGTGCTCCTGACCCGTCTGAAGAGAAACCTCAACCCAAGGAAGGGGAGGTGATCATTTTCACCGATCACATGAGCCGGGGATTTGCTCCTCCCGGTTCAAAATTCTTTAGAGACATTTTGCACTTATTTGACTTAATACCTCAAGACATCGGGCCCAACTCCGTGTCAAATATCTGCAACTTTCAAGTTTTCTGTGAGGTCTACCTTGGAGAAGAACCCAGCCTACTTCTGTTCAGGGAATTGTTCTATTTGAACCGGCAGAATGAACGGGCCAACGGGCCCAGTCTGGAGCTTGGTGGCATATCAATTCAAAGGCGGAGAGACTACCTGTTCCCTTATGCTGAATTGCCGAGTCATCCAAAGGACTGGAACCAGACATGGTTCTACTACCAAGATACTTCTCCTGCTGTATCAATAAAGTACAAAGCAGCCGTGACCTGGAAATTGACATGGTGATGCAGATACAGCAAAAATCTGAGGTATGACTTATGCTAGCTTACTCTCAATCATACTTACTGTACCAGCCCCCAAGTCTATTGCTTATGAATAAATATGTTGTAGACTTAGAAAAATTGTTAGAGCTGCTTGCCCGGCTTAAAGAAAAATATTTGAACCGGATGTAACACAATACCGTTAACTTGCGATATACATTAGCCCCCAAGTGCCAAAAATCTTTGCTTGCAAGGTATTTGGGACTTAATATCCAGGACCGGCTTAATAATTTAGAAAGCTCCGGTATACATTAGCCCCCAAGTGTCAAGTATCTTTGCTTGCAAAGTGCTTGGGACTTAATATTATTTACCGTAATTTTGACCACTATCCGGTGCAATGCAGGCCACCATAAATAAATTTGAATCGGAGATTGCTGACTTGAAGAATCGCCTGGCAGCCCAGGAAAGTGAAATTGAAAAGGCCAACTCCAAAGTTGAATTCAGCGTCTCTAAACAAGAGAAGCTGAAGCAAAATTTTGAATCGGAGAAGAAAATTTGGGCTGATGAAAAGGCCGCACTGGTGACCCGGGCCGAGACAGCAGAGGCATCGCTTGCGGAAGCAATAGCCAAACTGTCCGACTTAAAGCGCCAGATATCTCGAATGGTCTCAGCAATCTTTGGTGAGTGACTTACTCAAACCTTAAACACTGCAAAACTCCTTGAATGACCATTTCAGTTGTCTCCTCTGACTCACCTTATGCTTAATAACGCAGGCCCCAGGAGCACAAATCTCAAGCAGAACATGGTGATCAAGCTGAAGGCGGTTTATACTCTGGTGGAACAACTCTACACCGGGTCACAACGTGCTCTGGCCGTTGTGGCTTTATCAAATGATGTTCCCTATCTCCTGCAAGATATGCTGAAGCGGCTTGCTGTGCTACCTCAGCGAATCCAAGAGTTAAGACGAGCATCTGCAAGAGCCGGAGCTATAGCCGCATTGAGCCGGGCCAAGGCGTGGCTTCCAGAACTAGACCCTGCTGATATTGCTCTTGGGTATCCAAGTTTAAAGGAAGATGGCACCGTGTTTAATGATAAGGATTTCACCGCCTGTGTGAAGGATATACGTCCGGTGGCTACTCTTATTGGGAATGATACTGACCTCACCAAGTGTCAGCCGGGTTATGACAAGGAGAATCGGAGAATCCCCACGCCGCATTATGACGATGTCAGCTTGATCCCTCCAACCCGTAAGCACACCTTTGCTCCTGAAGTCGACCCAACCGGTTTAATAGATGATGAAGCTGAGTTTGAGGCCTTGAGTGGCATTGACTGGGCCTCATCATCCTTCCAGGACAAAGCAGTCAGCGGAGAGACGGAGAAGGATAACCCGGAGGCTTCAAATCAACCCCAAGAGTAGCTTGTCCGGGGCCACCTGCTTATGTCATTGTAGAAAACAATGCCGCATCATTCAGACTCGGGGAGTCTTGTAACAGAGTAAAAGATACCTTGAGTTTTGCTATGCCTTTACGCATGCTTATGGCCCTTAATACTTGCATAAGCCGCTGCCACTATTCTCTTTGTAGTTTGTATGAATCTGCTATGTCCTTTGCAAAAATACCTTGCATTACCCTGTGATGATTACAGCTGCTTTTCCGGCTTATATAAACCAACCCCGAGGGTAAGTTTAATTCCTGAAAATTGGCACATACAAGTTCACCTGGTACTTAACAACCTGATGTAACCAATATTAATCCTGGAAGATTGTAATGTATTGTATTTTCAAGAGGGTCACAAGATATGCAATGTTGACACTTGTAAAATATGATGAACAAAATTCAAGGGTCTCTGATTCGAATACGATCAGTGAACCGTTCCAAAGTGGTTGAGCTAAGATTCGGATACAATCTGTTAGCCCCCAGTGGTTGTGGCGATGTCGATCAAGTGGGTATCGACAGCTATGTTCTCTTTGGTTCGAATACGACCTATGTTTGAACAGGAAGCCCCCAAGTGACCATAAGAGTTGTTTAATGACGCTGATTCGAATACGATCCACGTCAGACCCAAAAGGGGTTAAGCTATGATTCAAATATGATCAAGAAGCCCTCAAGTGGGTTTGGCAGTATGCCGATCAAGTGGGTATTGACAACTATGTTCTCTTTGGTTCGAATACGACCTATGTTTGAACAGGAAGCCCCCAAGTGATCACGGCTAGATTCAGATATGATCATAAACCAGACCAAAGGAAAGCTGAATTCAGATATGATCCGCCTTTCCTAGGTTATCTCCACCACCTAACAAAGAAAACACATAAACCTTTTTGGGAGTGGCAAAAAAGGACAGAGGTCCTGCTTTATTGATTTATGTAATATACATAGTATAAGTATATACACATTAGAGCCGATGGCTCAAGTATAATAAGGCCAAAGATGAGCGATATTCCACGGCCGATGGGTCTCCTCCTCCAACTTACGTGAGTCTTTGTGTTCCCGAACATCGATAAGGTAGTATGACCCGTTGTTGAGATTCTTGCTGATCACAAAGGGTCCTTCCCAAGGAGGGGATAGCTTGTGCATGTCAGATTGATCCTGGATGAGTTGGAGCACTAAGTCGCCTTCCTGAAAGGTTCTGGACTTAACCCGGCGGCTGTGGTAGCGGCGCAGGTCTTGCTAGTAAATCGCCGAGCGGGCTATTGCCAAGTCTCGCTCTTCATCCAATAGGTCAAGTGCATCTTGCCGAGCTTTTTCATTGTCTTCCTCAAGATAAGCCGCCACACGGGGTGAATCATGACGGATGTCACTTGGCAGAACCGCCTCTGCTCCATACACCATAAAGAAAGGCGTGTAACCCGTAGATCTGTTAGGTGTAGTATTGATGCTCCAGAGTACAGAAGGTAACTCCTCCACCCAACAACCCGGCGTCCGCTGTAAGGGGACCAAGAGCCGGGGCTTGATACCCTTCAAGATTTCTTGATTAGCTCATTCCGCTTGACCATTTGATTGAGGGTGAGCTACAGCTGAAACGTCAAGCCGGATATGCTCTCGTTGACAGAACTCTTCCATAGCTCCTTTGGAAAGGTTAGTACCATTATCAGTTATGATGCTGTGTGGAAAACCAAAGTGAAAAATCACCTTTTTCATAAACTGGACTGCTGTGGTTGCATCACACTTACTGACTGGCTCCGCCTCCACCCACTTTGTAAACTTGTCAACCACCACCAAGAGGTGAGTCTTTTTATCCTTAGACCTTTTGAAAGGCCCGACCATATCAAGCCCCCAGACTGCAAATGGCCAGGTAATTGGAATCATCCTCAATTCTTGAGCTGGTACATGGGCTCGTCGTGAGAATTTCTGACATCCGTCACATTTACTGACCAGGTCTTCCGCATCAGCATGAGCCGTCAGCCAATAAAACCCATGACGGAAAGCTTTGGCCACAAGAGATTTTGAGCCGGCGTGATAACCACAATCGCCTTCATGAATCTCACGAAGGATCTCCTGACCCTCTGTAGGTGACACGCAATGTTGAATCGCTCCAGTGACGCTGTAATGATGTAACTCGCCATTGACAATTGTCATGGATTTGGACCACCGGACGATTTGTCTTGCCAAGGTCTCATCTTTAGGCAATTCTCCCTGGGTCATGTAAGCCAAATAAGGCACTGTCCAATCCGGGGTAACGTGGAGAGCCACCACCAGCTGTGCCTCCGGGTCTAGTATTGCCAGATCTTCCTCTGTAGGTAACTTAACAGAAGGATTATGCAAAATATCAAGAAAGGTGTTAGGCGGCACCGGCTTACGCTGAGACCCCAGCCGGCTTAAGGCATCAGCCGCCTCATTCTTCCTTCGATCAATGTGTTCCACTACGTAACCCTTGAAATGTCCAGCCACAGCATCGACTTCACGACGGTAAGCCGCCATGAGGGGATCTTTAGAGTCCCACTTGCCTGACACCTGTTGAGCCACAAGGTCTGAGTCTCCTCAGCATCTTACCTGGCTCAAGTTCATCTCTTTGGACATCCGGAGACCATGGAGCAGGGCCTCATACTCAGCTGCATTGTTAGTGCAAGGAAACATAAGCCGGAGCACATAACAAAATTTTTCACCTCGAGGGGAACTTAACACAACTCCAGCCCCCGAGCCTTCCAACTGTCTGGACCCATCAAAGTGAATAATCCAATAAGTGTTATCGGGCTTCTCCTCAGGTGCCTGTAGCTCTGTCCAGTCGTTGATGAAATCCACCAAAGCTTGAGACTTAATGGCAGTGCGTGGTACGTACTTCAGACCATGAGGCCCGAGCTCGATGGCCCATTTGGCGACTCGTCCTGTAGCCTCTCTGTTCTGAATAATGTCTCCCAAGGGGGCAGAACTTACCACAGTGATAGGGTGACCTTGGAAGTATTGCTTCAGCTTCCGTCTTGCCATGAATACCCCGTAAACAAGTTTCTGCCAATGAGGATATCTTTGTTTTGACTCGATGAGTACCTGATACGTCTCCAACGTATCTATAATTTTTGATTGCTCCATGCTATATTATCTACTATTTTGAATGTTTATGGGCTTTATTATACACTTTTATATCATTTTTGGGACTAACCTATTAACCCAGAGCCCAGTGCCAGTTTCTGTTTTTACCCTGTTTTAGGGTTTCGAAGAAAAGGAAAATCAAACGGAGTCCAATTGACCTGAAACTTCATGGAACTCATTTTTGGAAGGAAAGAAGCCCAGAAGACTTGGAGTGCACGTCGGTGGATCTGCGAGGAAGTCACGAGGCAGGGGGGCGAGCCCACCCCCCTGGGCGCGTCCTCCACCCTCGTGAGCCCCTCGTGCCCCCCTGACGTACTTCTTCTGCCTATATATCTCCATATACCCTAAAAACATCCGAGAGCACAATAGATCGGGAGTTCCGCCGCCAGAAGCCTCCGTAGCCACCGAAAACCAATCTAGACCCATTCCGGCACCCTGCCGGAGGGGGAAATCCTTATCCGGTGGCCATCTTCATCATCCCGGTGCTCTCCATGACGAGGAGGGAGTAGTTCTCCCTCGGGGCTGAGGGTATGTACCAGTAGCTATGTGTTTGATCTCTTTCTCGTGTTCTTGAGATGATACGATCTTGATGTATCGCGAGCTTTGCTATTATATTTGGATCCTATGATGTTTTCTCCCCCCTCTACTCTCTTGTAATGAATTGAGTTTCCCCTTTGAAGTTATCTTATCGGATTGAGTCTTTAAATATTTGAGAATACTTGATGTATGTCTTGCCGTAGATATCTGTGGTGACAATGGGATATCACATGATTCACTTGATGTATGTTTTGGTGACCAACTTGCGGGTTCCGCCCATGAACCTATGCATAGGGGTTGGCACACGTTTTCGTCGTGATTCTCCGGTAGAACTTTGGGGCACTCTTTGAGGTCCTTTGTGTTGGTTGAATAGATGAATCTGAGATTGTGTGATGCATATCGTATAATCATGCCCACGGATACTTGAGGTGACATTGGAGTATCTAGGTGACATTAGGGTTTTGGTTGATTTGTATCTTAAGGTGTTATTCTAGTACGAACTCTAGGGCTGTTTGTGACACTTATAGGAATAGCCCAACGGATTGATTAGAAAGAATAACTTTGAGGTGGTTTCGTACCCTACCATAATCTCTTCGTTTGTTCTCCGCTATTAGTGACTTTGGAGTGACTCTTTGTTGCATGTTGAGGGATAGTTTTATGATCCAATTATGTTAGTATTGTTGAGAGGACTTACACTAGTGAAAGTATGAACCCTAGGCCTTATTTCCTATCATTGCAATACCGTTTACGCTCACTTTTATCATTCGTTACCTTGCTGTTTTTATAATTTCAGATTACAAATACCTTTATCTACTATCCATATACCACTTGTATCACCATCTCTTCGCCGAACTAGTGCACCTATACAATTTACCATTGTATTGGTTGTGTTGGGGACACAAGAGACTCTTTGTTATTTGGTTGCAGGGTTGCTTGAGAGAGACCATCTTCATCCTACGCCTCCTACGGATTGATAAACCTTAGGTCATCCACTTGAGGGAAATTTGCTACTGTCCTACAAACCTCTGCACTTGGAGGCCCAACAACGTCTACAAGAAGAAGGTTGTGTAGTAGACATCAAGCTCTTTTCTGGCGCCGTTGCCGTGGAGGTGAGTGCTTGAAGTTATATCTTTAGATATTGCAATCGAGTCTTTTAGTTTCTTGTTTTATCACTAGTTTACTTTGTAAAAGAAAACTATAAAAAATGGAATTGAGTTTGTCTCATACGCTTCATCTTTTTAATATCTTTCGTGAGTATGATGGAAAGGATAATTGTGCTCAAGTGCTAGAAGAAGAGATCTCTAAAATTTTTGGCACTAAATATTTGAATGATGAGCATGATTGCAATGTTGTTAGTACGAATTCTTTGAATATCCATGATGCTAATGATGATTGCACTAGTTATGATGAAAATGCCTCCTATAAACATGTCAATTTTTGTGGAGTAGACTGGGTTTGCAAGTACACACCAAATAGGGAAGATAGATATTTCAAGAGGCATAAGTACTTAGAAACCAAATTGTTGCAAGAAGAGCTAGATGAATGTGCTAAAAATTTATCTTTTCTTAGCCCTACTTGTGAACTTTGCAATGAACGTGATCATTTTAGTACCCAATGCAAATTGTTTCATGAGCGTATCATGTCCAAAAATTGTGATGACTTGATTTCCCTTGCACATCATAACGAACTTAGTATGCTCTTGGGTTATGAAGAAATTAAACGTAGAACTAAGGATATTCCAAAATTTGCCCTTGATAAAGTTCTTCATTTTGATCTAGAGGAAATTTATATGTATTGCGTGGTGAATTGCATTGAAAATCCTTACATTGCCAATTACATAAAGAAAAGAAAACAAATAGAAGATGAAGAGAATGGTAATGAAAGGGAAGAGACTTCCCAATATTCTCCTATTATTTCTTATGATGAATCAGGTAACGAAGAGGAGCCCTCTACTCAACCAATCTCATTAATAAGGAGCTCCAAAAAGAGGATTGAACCCACACATGATGTGGTGAAGAAGAAGAAGAAAAGAAAAAGGAAGAGAGGTAAAAAGGTATCTCTCCCAAATAAAGTTGCTCCTATTATTGTTGTGCCTCATGAAAATGATACACTTGATGATGATCTCGTTATGCCTATTGCTTGTTGTGATGATTATGATTGGGAAGATAATGACACTTCTTATGATCTTGAAAATCTTTTTGGCACTTGCTTGGAAGAATATTATAATTGCTATACTATTGGTGCTATCTATACTATTAATGATGAGAGTGAGTATGCTTATGATATGAAAAGGCCTAAGCTTGGGGAAGCTATGTTTGATGAGGATGACATATTTGAGAATATATTTGCTGCAATTAATGTTTGTCCCAAGCTTGGGGATTCTATGTTTAATAATGATGATATTTTTAGCCTCTCAAGTTTTGATATGCAAAGTTGTTATGATGATAGCATGCCTTCTACTTACGATGATTATATTGATGAAAGTGGGTTTGGAAGAGTGTCAACTTTATGAAGTAATGATCTCACTATTTTGGAGTATGTTGAATCTTATAATATTTATGAAAGTGGATTTGGAGAGGTCATGACTTTATTTAGTGATGTATCCACTATCTTGGAAGAGGTTTCAATCGATTATGATGAGAACAAAGTTGCTACTTATGATGATTATTGTGATAAAACTTATGCTATAAAGAGTAGTGATGATTATATTTATAAAACTTGTCATGATTATGAGTACCCTTTCTCTGAACATTACTCCTTTAACGTGGAAACAATTTATAGTATTCAAGTCTCTTATGATACTCCCACTATTCCGAATGAGAAGAATTTTGCTTATGTGGAGAGTAGTAAATTTTCTATGCAAGTAGATCATGAAAAGAATTATTTAGGTGCAGGTTATATTGTCGAATTCATTCATGATTCTACTATAAATTATTATGAGGGAGGAATATATGCTTGTAGGAATTGCAATAATATCAAATTTCCTCTCTATGTGCTTAAAATCTTGAAGTTATGCTTGTTTTGCCTTCCTATGCTAGTTGATTATTGTTCCCATAAGTTGCTTTCTCAAAAAATCCCTATGCATAGGAAGTGGGTTAGACTTAAATGTGCTAGTCATATTCTTCATGATGCTCTCTTTATGTTTCAATTCTTATCTTTTATGTGAGCATCATTGACATCATCATGCCTAGCTAGGGGCGTTAGACGATAGCGCTTGTTGGGAGGCAACCCAACTTTATTTTTGTTCCTTACTTTTTGCTACTGTTTAGTAATAAATAATTCATCTAGCCTCTGTTTAGATGTAGTTTTATGTTTTAAATTAGTGTTTGTGCCAAGTAGAACCGTTGGGAAGACTTGGGGAAAGTCTTGTTGATCATGCTGTAAAAAACAGAAACTTGAGCGCTCACGAGAATTGCTGCCATTTTTTATTGAAGAGTGATATTTAGTTAATTATTTTTGCAGATGATTAATATATAAATTTCTCAGGTCCAGCAATTTATTTGCGAATTTTATGAGTTCCAGAAGTATACGTTTGATCCAGATTACTACAGACTGTTCTGTTCTTGACCGATTCTGTTTTTCGTGTGTTGTTTGCTTATTTTGATGAATCTATGGCTAGTAAAATAGTTTATAAACCATAGATAAGTTGGAATACAGTAGGTATAACACCAATATAAATAAATAATGAGTTCATTACAGTACATTTAAGTGGTGATTTATTTTCTTATACTAATGGAGCTTACGAGTTTTCTGTTAAGTTTTGTGTTGTGAAGTTTTCAAGTTTTGGGTAAGGATTCGATGGACTATGGAATAAGGAGTGGAAAGAGCCTAAGCTTGGGGATGCCCAAGGCAACCCAAGGTAATGTTCAAGGATAGCCAAGAGCCTAAGCTTGGGGATGCCCCGGAAGGCATCCCCTCTTTCGTCCTCGTTCATCGGTAGCTTTACTTGGAGCTATATTTTTATTTACCACATGACATGTGTTTTGCTTGGAGCGTCAATTTATTTTGTTAGGGTTTGCTTGCTGTTATTTAGAACAATGTTTTGCATCTTTTATTTCAATAAAAGTGGCATTGATAGCCTTCACTATGCCTATGTTACAAGTATACATGTCGCTGTTTGAAAACAGAAAGTTTACCGCTGTTGCAATAATTCCCTAGAAAAGTCAGAATGTGATAAAATGTTGAAACCTTTTGCATATTAAGCTCTGATAAATTTACTACAGTGGGAATTTTCTTTCGTAATTTTTGTAGCTAGGGAAGTATGGATGTTGCAGCATTCTTTACAGACTATCCTGTTTAGGCAGATTGCTGTTATGTTTGCATTGTTTGCATATGTTTGCTTCTTTAATGATTCTATTTGAGGATAGGTGTCTGTGTCAAAACTGGCGGATCTCGGGTAGGGGGTCCCGAACTATGCGTCTAGGCCGGATGTTAACAGGAGGCAGGGAACACGATGTTTTACCCAGGTTTGGGCCCTCTTGATGGAGGTAAAACCCTACGTCCTGCTTGATTAATATTGATGATATGGGTAGTACAAGAGTAGATCTACCACGAGATCAAGGAGGCTAAACCCTAGAAGCTAGCCTATGGTATGATTGTTGTCTATGGAGTTGATGAAGTTGTCCTACGGACTAAAACCCTCCGGTTTATATAGACACCGGATAGGGTTAGGGTTACATAGAGTCGGTTACAATGGTAGGAGATCTTGAATATCCGCATCGCCAAGCTTGCCTTCCACGCCAAGGAAAGTCCCATCCGGACACGGGACGTAGTCTTCAATCTTGTATCTTCATAATCCAGGAGTCCAGCTGAAGGTATAGTCCGGCTACCCGAACACCCCTAATCCAGGACTCCCTCAGTAGCCCCTGAACCAGGCTTCAATGACGACGAGTCCGGCGCGCAAATTTTCTTCGGCATTGCAAGGCGGGTTCCTCCTCCAAGTCCATCATAGAAGATTGTAAACACCAAGAGTAGTGTCCAGATCTGTAAAATAAGCTTCCACATATTGCCATAGAGAGAATAATATTAACACAAATCAAATCTGCTGACGTATTCTGCAGTGCGCCATCACACCACAACCAAGCCCTTTACTCGAATCATTTTTACTTTTCCTCCTCAGCATGTTTTGCGAGGCGGTTTCCTTGGCACGTCTTGTCAAAGCAGAGATCGTGTACCCTTTTTACGGGATTCTCATCAATACGGACGTGGGTAACCCAACCGTGCCATTTATCACGGCGCTCGGGAGGCAAGTGAGTTTTATTAGGTAGGTGGGGACGCATAACCGCATCCGCCTATATAAGGGGATAAGGATCTACCCTTTTTACCTACGCCTTCTTCCTCCCTTGCCTATCCATCCCTCGCGCACCCGAGCTCCAGCGCCCAAGCCTGCACATCCCACCTCAACCTTCTCCAGCAATGTCTGGAGCGGGAGGCAAATGGATGGTCTCCTCCACTACGGAGGGTAAAGTAAAAAAGCTAACGAAGGCCGGATACCTGTCCAAGGACATCGCGCACCGGCTTCCCGAAGAGGGGCAGCTTATCCCCACCCCAAGGCCCCATGAGAGGGTTGTGTTTCTCCACCACTTCCTCCGCGGACTAGGTTTTCCACTCCACCCATTTGTCCGGGGGCTCATGTTCTACTAAGGCCTGGATTTCCACGATCTGGCTCCAAACTTCATCCTCAACATCTCGGCGTTTATCATCGTGTGCGAGGCCTTTCTCCGCGTCTGCCCCCATTTCGGCCTCTGGCTCAAGACCTTCAACGTCAAGCCCAAGGTGGTGCGCGGCAGCCAGGCGGAGTGTGGAGGCGCTATGGCGGGCAAGATGGCCAACGTCCTATGGTTCGAGGGCTCTTTCGTGGAGACCCTAAAAGGATGGCAAGCCGAGTGGTTTTATATCACCGAGCCACGCGATCCAGAATGGACCGCAGCCCCTGAGTTCCGATTCGGACCCCCCACGCGGCTTATGTCCTCGAAAGAGATGGGCCTGTCGTGGGTTGACAAAAAAGAGGTGACCGGATTGCAAACATGCATCCAGTCCCTGGTGAACAAGCCAGTCCGGCTTGTTAATATAATCCAGGTTATGCTCGTCCGCCGGATCCTCCCGTGCCAACAACGGGATTTTAATTTGTGGGAGTTCGACCCGGCGCAGCACCAAACTCTCAACAGGCTCTTCGACACGACGTATGAAGACTCCTGGAGGGTGCTATTCAAGGGCGCCGAGGCTCCCGCATCCGCTTCCGAGGACCGTGGATACAGCTCGTAGCGTCACGCTAGCAAGGTATGCCATCTACACCCTTCACAGGATGTTAAGCCTTTTTTCATAGTTTGACACTATGCGGGATCTAAACTCCCTTTCCTCTGACAGGCTTGGCGGGTGATAGCCGAGCCGATTAACTGTCCGGCTCCGCTGCCCGAAGATCCAGCCCCAGCTTTACTGGTGAAGCTGCTGGCCCCGGCGCCTTATGTGGTGCCGGAGAAGAAGGTCAAGAAGAAGAAGACCACGGGGACTCGAAAGAGTGCCCGCAACATGGTGGTGTCGGACTCATCATCTGACGAGTCCGAGGCGCCCTCCTCCCGCGAGAACGAGGAAGAGGAAGAAGAAGACTCTCCCTCTCCAGTGGAGGGAGGAGAGAAGAGGAAGGTCGCCCCAACGGGGGAGGCCGAGGGGTCTAGAAAAAGGAAGACCCCTCCGCCGGACTACGCCCCTGACGCCGAAGAGGGCGAAGAGGAATGGCCGGACAGGGCCAAGCTTCCGGCGAAATCGTAAGTGTTCAGATACCAGAGTAACTCATGATATTCCTTTTGTTGCACAGCTTCCCCTAATGTCGAATATAATCATGCAGCCCGCCCCGGGCCGCACTCAACGAGTCGTCGAGCGGCTCCCTGGATTCATCGGACGTGAACTCTGTTCCGCCCACTGTCTCCCCCCGCACTGCGGATGACGCCGAAGTGGCGTCGCACCGAGCTCCGGGGCAGGAGGAGGTGGTCCTGGAGGAGCCGCAAGGCGACCTCCCGAACCCCAGGAGTGAAGGGGACAAGACCCCCCAGGGCTCCAAGTCCGGCCTTAAGCCGGACACCGTGCCGGAATCTTCAACGATTCCGGACCGCGGCAGGCGAACTCCTTCCAAGAGGAGCAAGCCTTCTAAGCCGGCAGCCTCCGTCCAACCGGAAGCGCCGGACAATCTGCTGGAGGTGCTTGAAGGTGCCTCCATCAACGAGGAACACCGTACTATTATGAGTGCGGTGATCCGGAAGGTTCAGTCCGCCAAGAGCGGGCTGAATGAAGCTTGCGCTGGCCTCCTAACAGGCTTCGAGGTAAGTAAAAATATGTAAAAATATTACCGCATAGACAGTAGCCCCTGATGCTCTGTTTGGCGTTCGGAAAGAAAAGCCGAATAGAGGATCTATGGAATTTCGCAGGAGTCTAATAAAGAAGTCAATATGCGTATGCAGGCTTCGCTGCTAGCCACCGCCGCACTGACTGCGGAGGTGGATACCCTAAAACAGGGACTCGAGCGGTCCGAGCAAGAGCTCGGCCGTGCCAAGCAGCAGCTCGAGGAGAAAGAACATAAGAAATACCTTATAAAAAGGTGCCTATAGAGAGGCGTGATTGCAAAAAATAACAGGATTGTGCTGCTTATTGTAGGGGCCACGACTGAGGTGGCGACCCTCAAGCAGGCGCTGTCCGAGGCCGAAAAGAAAACGGCCGCGGAGCGCACCGAGCGAGAGAAACTTGGGTCTCAGGTCGGCGAGGTGCAGCAAGAGCTTCAGGCTCTCATGAAGAAACATGAGAGTTTGGAGCTTGAGTCAAAGACCCAAGAGTCCGAGCTCGCGACGGCCCTTGAGACTGCCAAGTCTGCCAAGGCCAAAGCCCAGAAGGCTCTCCGAGAGTTGGAGGATATGAAGAAGATAGCAGCGGGTAAGACATTCTTTATGCAAAGCAGAAACATAAAAGTAAACTACTTGTTACTTACCCGAATCTGGAGTTCTCCAGGGGCCTTCGCAGATCTTCCCCGCAGCGTGTCCGATGCTGCCGCATTCTACCGAGTTGAAGAGGGCAGCTCAACGGAGAAGGTATTCTGGTTTCAGTATGCTGAGGCCGGACACCCTGTGCCCTTGAGCGACCAGCTGAAACAGCTGGTCGAACTCCACAAGGCGGTCGAACAGGCCATGAAGGGCTTCATAGTTCGGCTGTGGCCCGGAGAGGCCTTGCCTGGGAGCTACTTCGGGCTAGTGCGGCGGCTGGTGGAGGCCTGTCCAAGGCTCGAGGTCATCAAGCGCTCCGCCTGCATCGAAGGTGCCCGTAGGGCCCTTGCCCGTGTAAAGGTGCACTGGGGTAAGCTGGACGGTGAGAAGCTTGTGATGGACGGGCCGCCGCCGGGGAAGGAGCATCGCAAGCCGGAGAACTACTATAAGGATGTTCTTGCGGGTGCCCGCCTTGTGGCAGATGAGTGCACCAAGGATGTAATTTTTGAATGAATTCGCTCGTGTTTATCCTGTGCGCTGAAAACTTGTTCATATGCGCTAAGCAATGCTTATTGAATTTAAAATATTATTTTCTGTGCGGCCGTTTATCAAAAATTGAGAGATGGCCAGTCGTCGGCTTCTGCCCCTATGCCACTAGTGCTGGGGTGTTCGGTGATAATCCTGGGCGCTCTTTTTCCCATGGTTGGGTCCTTCGAGGGAGGCGCTCAGCACGACGAACCAGGCAATCGGACTATAATGCTTGAACACTCTCACTTAGCCATAGAACTTTATAATTTTAAATTTCGGCGAAGCCCCTAGTTCGGAGGACCGAGTTCGGGGCGCTATCCACGCCTTGGCTGGGGTTATCCAGCTCCTCGCTCGAAGCGGCATAAGCCTTTAGGGACTCAAAAAACCTCTCGAACAGCGACCGGTCTCTCGCCTCATCATGACAGTCAGTTTTAGCTTTCTCCACTGAGGTTCTTAACCCAACTCAACCGGGGCACAATCGCAGTGGTTCTCCTAGTGCTACCTTAGCCGATATAGCGGAACGTAAGGCACCAAAACATAGGAGCCGGGCAAACCCAACTATTGACCCAAATCATGATTCGGAGCCGATGCATATAGTGCTATAAGTTCGGGGTGCCGCATTTGTGAAAGTGTACGGACTTCTCACATCATATTAATGGGTACTAAAGCCCCTGGCGTATTTTGCCATACCACAGTGTACGGGTGCAACATGTCATAAACATATATATGAAAAGATGATAATGCAAAAAATAGGCAGAAAGCTATGCATTGTTTATAAAGAGGCTATTTATCAAAGCCGAACGATACAAGTGGTGCGATAAGCAAAAAGATATTGGACTATTTAGTATATCCTGACCAGGGGCAGGCCGCGGAGTTGTATTCAAAGCAGGTATACCACTCGTAACAGAGACCACCTGGGAGTTCCATAATGCGGCATGGCTTGTCTGCCTCCTGGATCTTGCGTCGTTTGTGCGGCAGTCGAATTGCCGAACAGGTCGTCCGAAGTATGGAGTCCTGAAAGTAAGAAAAAGTTGAAAAAAGAATCCGGCAGCCCCTAGTACGTTTTAAGCCGTATTTTGGGCATGCCGTTATTGTGCCCCTTCCCCTGTGCCCATGGTATTTCAAGGGCGTAGTTATGTACGCGAGGTACTAGTTTCGCTAGGTCGCGAAGGCTGGGGTTGGGGCCGCATTGCTACGCTTGCTCGGAGTGTGCCAGGCGGTCTTGCTGTAGGTTACTCCAGGCGCGCTTGGCAGTGTCTGGCTTTTTAATGGCCGGACTGGAGAATTGCCGAAGAAGGCTACTTTGTACCTCCGCTGCGAGGGCCGCCGTATGCTCCTCCATACGGAGGGAGCGTTCGGTGTTTCCGTTGACCATGATTACTCCTCGAGGGCCTGACATCTTGAGTTTGAGATATGCGTAGTGCGGCACCGCATTGAATTTTGCGAATGCGGTTCGTCCGAGCAGGGCGTGGTAGCCACTGCGAAACGGGACTATATCGAAGATTAACTCTTCGCTTCGGAAATTATCCGGGGATCCGAAGACCACGTCAAGTGTTACTGAGCCTGTACAGTTGGCTTCTACACCTGGTATGACGCCTTTAAAGGTCATTCTTGTGGGTTTGATCCTTGAGGGGTCTATGCCCATTTTCCGCATTGTGTCCTGATAAAGCAGGTTCAGGCTACTGCCGCCGTCCATGAGGACTCTTGTGAGGTGAAATCCGTCGATGATTGGGTCAAGAACCAATGCGGCGAAGCCGCCATGACGGATGCTAGTGGGATGGTCCCTCCGGTCAAAAGTGATCGGGCAGGAGGACCATGGGTTGAACTTTGGGGCGACTGGCTCAATCGCGTATACGTCCCGTAGCGCACGCTTCCGCTCCCGCTTGGGAATGTGGGTTGCGTATATCATGTTCACCGTCCGCACTTGTGGGGGAAAGCCCTTCTGTCCATTGTTGTTCGGCGGCTTGGGCTCCTCGTCGTCGCTGTGCAGCCCCTTGTTGTTTTCAGCTCTTAACTTGCCTGCCTGCTTGAACACCCAACAATCCCTGTTAGTGTGATTGGCTGGCTTTTCGGGGGTGCCATGTATCTGGCACGAGCGATCGAGTATTCGGTCCAAACTGGACGGGCCCTGAGTATTCTTTTTGAATGGCTTTTTCCGCTGACCGGATTTATAGCCTTTGAATCCGGCATTGGCTGCCGTGTCTTCATTGCTGTCGCTGTTAACGCGGCGTTTTTGTTTGTTCCGACGTGTCCTGCCACTTTTGTCCTTGGTGTCCGAATTACCAGGGTTCTTTGATAAGTTGTTACTGCGAGCTAGCCAGCTGTCTTCACCCGCGCAAAAGCGGGTCATGAGTGTCGTGAGGGCTGCCATTGATTTCGGCTTTTCCTGTCCCAGGTGCCGGGCAAGCCACTCGTCGCGGATGTTATGCTTGAAGGCTGCTAGGGCCTCTGCATCCGGACAGTCGACTATCTGGTTTTTCTTTGGTAGGAACCATGTCCAGAATTGTCTAGCCGATTCCTCTGGCTGCTGAATTATGTGGCTTAAGTCGTCGGCATCCGGTGGTCGCACGTAAGTGCCCTGGAAGTTGTCGAGGAATGTGGCTTCCAGGTCCTCCCAAGAGCCGATTGAGTCTGCTGGCAAGCTGTTAAGCCAATGCCGGGCCGGTCCTTTAAGTTTGAGCGGGAGGTATTTGATGGCGTGTAGATCATCGCCGCGTGCCATGTGGATGTGAAGGAGATAATCCTCGATCCATACCGCCGGATCTGTTGTGCCATCGTATGATTCGATGTTTACGGGTTTGAAACGCTCTGGGATTTTATGCTCCATTACTTCATTCGTGAAGCATAGCGGGTGTGCGGCGCCTCTGTACTGGGCTATATCACGACGTAGCTCGGAAGAGCTATGTCTGTTGTGTTTGGCCCGGCCGGATTTGTTGTATCCGGAGTAAGGATCATCGTCACGTGCCATAGGGCGCCTGCGCGATCCGTAGATCGATCTTGTTTGTCTTGCCTTGTCCTCCAGTACGTCTCGCAGGTCTGGCACAATTTTCCCGTGCCTTAGTTGAGTGGCGTCGGGGCATGGCTTGGGTGGAGGGTCGAGAGACCTCTCTGTCGCGGCCGCGAGGTGGTCGGTCTGCCATGTCATGCGCTGGTGATGTAGGTGCTTCCTCCTCTGATCGGGGTAGCGGCCTGCGCTTTGGGTAACTCTTGGAGGGGCGTTCGAGTTCATACTCTTCGGCCGCAAGGACTTCAGTCCATCTGTCAGCTAGCAAATCTTGGGCAGCTCTATGCTGCTACTGCTTTTTCTTGAGGCTGCTTGCCGTGGCTAAAAGCATGCGTCTAAAACGCTCTTGTTCGACGGGGTTTGATGGTATGATAAATTCGTCGTCATCGAGGCTTGCCTCGTCTTCGGAGGGAGGCATATAGTTATCATCCTCAACCTCTTGGTCCGCCGCTCTCTCATGAGGGCTGGCTTCTCCATCTTCCTGTGCCGATCTTGCTGAGGTGGGTGTTCTTCGGCGCTATCCGGGGTAGTATTATCTCCCGTGCCGGAATCACCGTTTTTGGTTTGGCGGGATTTAGAGCGGCGCCGCTGACGCCGGCGCTTTGGCTGTTTCTTGGGGGTGTCCTCCCCCACTGTTCCATCGCCATCTCCATCTTTTGGAGTATCCACCATATATATGTCATATGATGAGGTGGCCTTCCAGCGTCCTATAGGTGCTGGTTCCTGTTCGTCTCCTACATCGTCGTCCATACCGTCGATGTCTTCGGAGCCGAAGTCAAGCATGTCGGTTAAATCGTCGACAGTGGCTACAAAGTGGGTGGTGGGTGGGCTTTGAATTTCTTCGTCGTCCGTATCCCATCCTCGCTGACTGTAATCCGGCCAGGGCTCTCCTGATAAAGAGAGAGACTTAAGAGAATTTAGGATGACGCCAAAAGGCGAGTGCTGAAAGATGTCTGCGGCGGTGAACTCCATTATCGGCGCCCAATCGGATTCGATTGGCAGGGGCGCGGGGGGTTCGGAGTCCGGGGAGGAGTCCAGACCCTCGGAGTCACGGATCATGCAGAGTGCGGGGCTAGCGTTCGGCTCGATCGCCTTTAAGATCGCAGCCCCCAAGGTGGTGTCCAACCACTTGTCCTCCATTGGCGCAATAGGCTCCGAGTTAGAGGTCGGGACCGATGCGTGTGCGGCCTCCGGGACACTACCCGGAGGCAGAGCTAGATCATGCCCCTCGAGATAGTGCGGCGTGCTTGGCCGTGGCTCGAACCCATCGAAGATCAAGTCTCCGCAGATGTCAGCCGTGTAGTTTAAGCTTCCAAACCTGACTTGATGGCCAGGGGCGTAGCTCTCGATCTGCTCCAAGTGGCCAAGAGAATTGGCCCGCAGAGCGAAGCCGCCGAAGACGAAGATCTGTCCGGGGAGAAAAGTCTCACCCTGGACCGCATCGTTGTTGATGATCAAAGGAGCCATCAGACCTAATGGCGACGACACAGAGGAACTCTCAATGAAAGCACCAATGTCGGTGTCAAAACCGGCGGATCTCGGGTAGGGGGTCCCGAACTGTGCTTCTAGGCCGGATGGTAACAGGAGGCAGGGAACACGATGTTTTACCCAGGTTCGGGCCCTCTTGATGGAGGTAAAACCCTACGTCCTGCTTGATTAATATTGATGATATGGGTAGTACAAGAGTAGATCTACCACGAGATCAAGGAGGCTAAACCCTAGAAGCTAGCCTATGGTATGATTGTTGTCTATGGAGTTGATGAAGTTGTCCTACGGACTAAAACCCTCCGGTTTATATAGACACCGGATAGGGTTAGGGTTACATAGAGTCGGTTACAATGGTAGGAGATCTTGAATATCCGCATCGCCAAGCTTGCCTTCCACGCCAAGGAAAGTCCCATCCGTACGCGGGACGTAGTCTTCAATCTTGTATCTTCATAATCCAGGAGTCCGGCTGAAGGTATAGTCCGGCTACCCGAACACCCCCTAATCCAGGACTCCCTCAATAGGACTATTAAATATGCAGAGGAATTTAGTATGCAATATTGAATAATAATTTTAGTTATTTGCCACAGTAGAGTATGATAAGGTTTTTGCAATAGTTTATACTAACCTATCTCACGAGTCCTTGTTGAGTTTTGTGTGGATGAAGCTTTTGAGATTTAGGGAGACCGTGATATTAGAGGAATTAAGGAGACACAAAAGCTCAAGCTTGGGGATGCCCAAGGCATCCCAAGATAATATTTCAAGAAGTCTCAAGCATCTAAGCTTGGGGATGCCCCGGTTGGCATCCCACCTTTCTTCTTCAACAATTATCGGTTAGTTTCGGTTGATCCTAAGTTTTTGCTTCTTCACATGATGTTTGCTATTATTAGATGTCATTTTATTTTGTTTTGCTTGCTGTTTGAATAAATTATCAAGATCTGAAATTATTCAATGTTAGAGAGTCTTCACATAGTTGCATAATTATTCGACTACTCATTGATCTTCACTTATATCTTTCGGAGTAGTTTGTCATTTTCTCTAGTGCTTCACTTAGATTATTTTGAGAGTCTTAAATAGCATGGTAATTTGCTTAAAATCCTAATATGCTAGGTATTCAAGAATAATAAAATTCTCTTATGAGTGTGTTGAATACTATGAGAAGTTTGATACTTGATAATTGTTTTGAGATATGGAGGTAATAATATCTAAGTCATGCTAGTTGAGTAGTTGTGAAATTGAGAAATACTTGTGTTGAAGTTTGTGATTCCCGTAGCATGCACGTATGGTGAACCGTTATGTGATGAAGTCGGAGCATGATTTATTTATTGATTGTCTTCCTTATGAGTGGCGGTCGGGGACGAGCGATGGTCTTTTCCTACCAATCTATCCCCCTAGGAGCATGCGTGTAATACTTTGCTTTGATAACTAATAGATTTTTGCAATAAGTATGTGAGTTCATTATGACTAATGTTGAGTCCATGGATTATACGCACTCTCACCCTTCCACCCTTGCAAGCCTCTCTAGTACCGCGCACCTTTCGCCGGTACCATAAACCCACCATTTACCTTCCTCAAAACAGCCACCATACCTACCAATTATGGCAATTCCATAGCCATTCCGAGATATATTTCCATGCAACTTTCCACCGTTCTGTTTATTATGACAAGCTCCATCATTGTCATATTGCTTAGCATGATCATGTAGTTGACATTGTATTTGTGGCAAAGCCACCGTTCATAATTCTTTCATACATGTCCCTCATGCATCATTGCACATCCCAGTACACCGCCGGAGGCATTCATATAGAGTCATATCTTGTTCTAAGTATCGAATTGTAATTCTTGAGTTGTAAGAAAATAAAAGTGTGATGATCATCATTATTAGAGCATTGTCCTAGTGAGGAAAGGATGATGGAGACTATGATTCCCCCACAAGTCGGATGAGACTCCAGACGAAAATAAATAAATAAAAGAGGCCAAAGAAGCCCAAAGAAAAAAAGAGAAAAGAGGCCATAAAAAAAGAGAAGGCCCAAATAAAAAAATATAAAAAAATGAGAGAAAAAGAGAGAAGGGACAATGCTACTATCCTTTTACCACACTTGTGCTCCAAAGTAGCACCATGATCTTCATGATAGAGAGTCTCCTATGTTGTCACTTTCATATACTAGTGGGAATCTTTCATTATAGAACTTGGCTTGTATATTCCAATGATGGGCTTCCTCAAAATGCCCTAGGTCTTCGTGAGCAAGCGAGTTGGATGCACACCCACTAGTTTCTTTTGTTGAGCTTTCATATACTTATAGCTCTAGTGCATCCGTTGCATGGCAATCCCTACTCACTCACATTGATATCTATTGATGGGCATCTCCATAGCCCATTGATACGCCTAGTTGATGTGAGACTATCTTCTCCTTTTTGTCTTCTCCACAACCACCATTCTATTTCACCTATAGTGCTATGTCCATGGCTCACGCTCATGTATTGCGTGAAGATTGAAAAAGTTTGAGAACATCAAAAGTATGAAACAATTGCTTGGCTTGTCATCGGGGTTGTGCATGATTTAAATATTTTGTGTGGTGAAGATGGAGCATAGCCAGACTATATGATTTTGTAGGGATAGCTTTCTTTGGCAATGTTATTCCGAGAAGACATAATTTCTTAGTTAGTATGCTTGAAGTATTATTATTTCTATGTCAATATGAACTTTTGTCTTGAATCTTATGGATCTAAATATTCATACCACAACTAAGAAGAATCACATTGAAATTATGCCAAGTAGCACTCCGCATCAAAAATTCTGTTTTTATCATTTACCTACTCGAGGACGAGCAGGAATTAAGCTTGGGGATGCTGATACGTCTCCAATGTATCTATAATTTTTGATTGCTCCATGCTATATTATCTACTGTTTTGAATGTTTATGGGCTTTATTATACACTTTTATATCATTTTTGGGACTAACCTATTAACCCAGAGCCCGGTGCCAGGTTCTGTTTTTACCCTGTTTTAGGGTTTCGAAGAAAAGGAAAATCAAACGGAGTCCAATTGACCTGAAACTTCACGGAACTCATTTTTGGAAGGAAAGAAGCCCAAAAGACTTGGAGTGCACGTCGGGGGATCTGCGAGGAAGTCACGAGGCAGGGGGGCGCGCCCACCCCCCTGGGCGCGCCCTCCACCCTCGTGAGCCCCTCGTGCCCCCCCTGACGTACTTCTTCTGCCTATATATCTCCATATAACCTAAAAACATCCGAGAGCACAATAGATCGGGAGTTCCGCCGCCAGAAGCCTTCGTAGCCACCGAAAACCAATCTAGACCCATTCCGGCACCCTGCCGGAGGGGGAAATCCTTCTCCGGTGGCCATCTTCATCATCCCGGTGCTCTCCATGACGAGGAGGGAGTAGTTCTCCCTCGGGGCTGAGGGTATGTACCAGTAGCTATGTGTTTGATCTCTCTTCTCGTGTTCTTGAGATGATACGATCTTGATGTATCGCGAGCTTTGCTATTATATTTGGATCCTATGATGTTTTCTCCCCCCTCTACTCTCTTGTAATGAATTGAGTTTCCCCTTTGAAGTTATCTTATCGGATTGAGTCTTTAAAGATTTGAGAACACTTGATGTATGTCTTGCCGTAGATATCTGTGGTGACAATGGGATATCACGTGATTCACTTGATGTATGTTTTGGTGACCAACTTGCGGGTTCCGCCCATGAACCTATGCATAGGGGTTGGCACACGTTTTCGTCGTGATTCTCCGGTAGAACTTTGGGGCACTCTTTGAGGTCCTTTGTGTTGGTTGAATAGATGAATCTGAGATTGTGTGATGCATATCGTATAATCATGCCCACGGATACTTGAGGTGACATTGGAGTATCTAGGTGACATTAGGGTTTTGGTTGATTTGTATCTTAAGGTGTTATTCTAGTACGAACTCTAGGGCTGTTTGTGACACTTATAGGAATAGCCCAACGGATTGATTGGAAAGAATAACTTTGAGGTGGTTTCGTACCCTACCATAATCTCTTTGTTCGTTCTCCGCTATTAGTGACTTTGGAGTGACTCTTTGTTGCATGTTGAGGGATAGTTTTATGATCCAATTATGTTAGTATTGTTGAGAGGACTTACACTAGTGAAAGTATGAACCCTAGGCCTTATTTCCTATCATTGCAATGCCGTTTACGCTCACTTTTATCATTCGTTACCTTGCTGTTTTTATAATTTTAGATTACAAATACCTTTATCTACTATCCATATACCACTTGTATCACCATCTCTTCGCCGAACTAGTGCACCTATACAATTTACCATTGTATTGGGTGTGTTGGGGACACAAGAGACTCTTTGTTATTTGGTTGCAGGGTTGCTTGAGAGAGACCATCTTCATCCTACGCCTCCTACGGATTGATAAACCTTAGGTCATCCACTTGAGGGAAATTTGCTACTGTCCTACAAACCTCTGCACTTGGAGGCCCAACAACGTCTACAAGAAGAAGGTTGTGTAGTAGACATCAGTACCTCACTGACATAATAAACCAGCCGTTGAACCGGATGTTCCTTACCGGCCTCCTTGCGTTCTACCACAATTGCCACACTAACGGCTCGTGAATTAGCAGCCACATATAACAGCAAAGGCTCTTTGTCAATGGGAGCCGCAAGAACTGGTGGCTCAGATAACTGCCTCTTCAAATCCTCAAAAGCAGCATTAGCAGCATCACTCCAGACAAAGGTGTCTGCCTTCTTCATCAATTGGTACAGCGGAAGGGCCTTCTCACCTAGCCGGATTATAAACCGGCTTAAAGCGGCAACACGACCCGCCAATCGCTGAACATCATTAATACATGCCGGTTTAGCCAAAGAAGTGATTGCCTTAATCTTCTCCGGATTAGCCTCGATGCCCCTGTTTGAGACCAAGAATCCCAAAAGCTTGCCTGCAGGCACACCAAATACACACTTCTCCGGGTTAAGCATCATTTTGTAGACCCGGAGATTGTCAAAAGTCTCTCTGAGATCAGATATCAAGGTTTCCGCCTCTAGATTTCACCACTATATCATCCACATAAGCATGAACATTGCGCCCAATCTGATTGTGGAGACAATTCTGTACACACCGTTGATAAGTTGCCTGGGCACTCTTGAGCCCAAAAGGCATAGACACATAGCAGAAGGCTCCAAACGGGGTGATGAAAGCCGTCTTTTCCTGGTCCTTAACTGCCATCTTGATCTGATGATAACCAGAATAAGCGTCCAAAAAGCTCAAACGCGCACAACCTGCCGTAGCATCAATGATTTGATCAATATGGGGGAGAGAAAAAGGATCAGCCGGACAAGTCTTATTTAAATCCGTGTAATCCACACACATCCGCCAGGTGCCGTTTTTCTTGAGTACGAGCACCGGGTTAGCCAACCACTCCGGATGAAAAACTTCGACAATAAACCCAGCCGCCAAGAGCCGGGCGACCTCTTCTCCTATAGCTTTTCGTCGCTCTTCATTGAATCGCCGCAGAAACTGCCTGACCACCTTATACTTTGGATCAATATTAAGAGTGTGCTCAGCGAGTCCTCTCGGTACACCCGGCATGTCATAAGGTTTCCATGCAAAGATGTCCCGGTTCTCACGGATGAACTCGATGAGCGCGCTTTCCTATTTAGGATCCAAGTTGGCACTGATGCTGAATTGCTTAGATGAATCGCCCGGAGTAAAATCAACAAGCTTAGTCTCTGCAGCCGATTTAAACTTCATGGCCGGGTCATGCTCCGTAGTCGGCTTCTTGAGAGAAGTCATATCTGCCAGGTCAACGTTATCTTGATAAAATTTGAGCTCCTCTGCTGCATAGACAGACTCGGCGTAAGTCGCATCGCCTTCTTCACACTCCAGGCCACCTTTCGGCTTCCATGCACAGTGATGGCACCCCTGTAACCCGGCATCTTGAGCTGTAGATAAACATAGCACGGCCGTGCCATGAACTTGGCATAGGCTGGCCGTCCGAACAAAGCGTGATATGGACTCTTGATTTTGACCACTTCAAAAGTTAATTTTTCCGCCCTAGAATCATGCTCGTCTCCGAAGGCCACCTCTAGCTCAATCTTACCCACAGGATACGCCGACTTACCGGGCACCACTCCATGGAAGACGGTGTTGGAAGTCTTTAAATTCTTGTCAGTTAAGCCCATGCGTCGAAAGGTCTCGTAATAGAGGATGTTGATGCTGCTACCTCCATCCATGAGCACCTTAGTAAATTTATAACCACCAACCTGTGGTGCCACCACTAGGGCCAGTTGACCCGGATTATCAACCCGGGGAGGGTGATCCTCCCTGCTCCAGACAATAGGCTGTTCCGACCAACTCAGGTAACGCGGGACTGCCGGTTCAACAGAATTCACAACCCTCTTATGAACTTTCTGATCCCGTTTACACAAACTTGTGGTGAACACGTGATACTGCCCACTGTTTAACTGTTTTGGATGGCTCTGATAACCCGACTGCTGCTGCTAACCTCCCTGACCAGACTGCTATTGATTATAACCACCCTGGTTTCCCTGAAAACCGGATCCTGAACCACCGCCCGGGCCATGAAAGCCGTCGGCTCCTGAGCCGCCGCCTGGGCCTTGATTGCCATCAAATGTATTAGAATTCTTGAAAGCTTTCATGATTGCGCAATCCTTCCATAAATGAGTCGCTGGTCGTTCTCGGGTGCCGTGTTTCGGGCAGGGCTCATTGAGTAGTTGCTCAAGAGACAGACCTGACCCACCAAATCGGGGTGGCTTCCCTTTGCGCTTCTGGTTATTACCCTGTGCATTGGCCACAAATTCCGGGTTACCGTCCGCCTTACGCTTATTGCCTCCTTGAATCGCCGGGTTATGCTGCTGACCCTTTCCATTACCGTTCTTCTTTTCCTTCCCTGTCTTTTCCTCATCAGACGCGGGATCCTTGGTACTATCAGAATCGGCATACTTGACTAAAGCCGCCATCAGCGTCCCCATATCGTTGCAATCACGCTTAAGGCGCCCCAGCTTCTGTCTCAGAGGCTCAAAGCGGCAATTCTTCTCCAGCATGAGAACTGTTGAGCCGGCATCCATCTTGTCAGACGAATGTATTATATCCTTGACCCGTCGCACCCAATGAGTCGTAGATTCACCTTCTTCCTGTTTACAATTTGTCAGATCCACAATTGACATAGACTGCTTGCAAGTATCCTTGAAGTTCTGGATGAAACGGGCCTTTAACTCTGCCCATGAACTAATGGAATTGGGTGGCAAACCCTTTAACCAAGAATGGGCCGTGCCGTCCAACATCATGGTGAAATATTTAGCCATCGCTTCATCACTCACCTCCAGCAGCTCCATAGCCATCTCGTAACTTTCAATCCACGCCCCAGGCTGTAAATCGGCCGTATAATTCGGCACCTTCCGAGGTCCCTTGAAATCCTTGGGCAGACGTACATTTCGTAGAGCCGGTACCAGACAAGGGACTCCTCCGGTTCTAGTAGCCACTCCTGCCTCAACGGAAGCCGTCGGGTAAGCCGGTGAGTTCTGTTGGGCTGCTAGCTGAGCCGCTAGCTGAGCCGCCCGCTCGTCCTCCTGACGTATCCGATCTTGAACCGGGTTATACCCGCCGGGCTGGTTCCGGCACTGAGCGTTACTTGACAAGGCCTCTGACTCCATGTGTCTGCTGTAACTCGGGCTCCGGTTTTGACGAGGCGGAGCTAACCAGGGCGGAGGAGTCGAGTGAATCGTATCCCGGCTGTAGGAGTAGGTTTCTTGCTAGGCCAGGGCTGTTTGGACAAGTTCTCTGATCTTCTGGGTTTCCACCGCTATCGGATCATCCCCATCTACTGGGAGAGCCGCCAAACGTGCTGACGCTGCGATTAAATTCTCCATGGGGTTGGAGAAGTGACCCTGTGGTATTGGTACGTAATTGGGCGGTGCCATATTGCCGTGAGGAGGTGCCATCCCCTGAGGCTGGACTGGACCTCCCGCTCCGGATGTAATAAGCTGATTCGCACCTGGCGGGTTACTTGGGCCGGCCCCGGGTGTAGCAAAGAGATTCCGAGGATCATAATTCTGAGGTAAACGGGACTGAGTTTTCTGATGTCTCCTCCTCATTACCTCATTAGACGCGTTTAAGCTCAACGTGAGCTACAAGGCCTCTGCCTGGAGTTGCTGCGCCTGTACGTCCAAAGCCGCCCGCTCTGT
This sequence comes from Triticum urartu, assembly GCF_003073215.2. Classification (NCBI taxonomy): domain Eukaryota; kingdom Viridiplantae; phylum Streptophyta; class Magnoliopsida; order Poales; family Poaceae; genus Triticum; species Triticum urartu. The sequence continues at coordinate 671,582,235 of NC_053024.1, forward strand.
TGCTAATCTAGCGTCTTCAGCTGCTAAGGTTTCCTTGGCCCGGGTGATCTCGTCGCGAACCTGTGCCACCTCTGCCTCATGTTCAGATTGGTTCGCAGGGATGACTGTCACCGTTAACAAAGCCGTAAGCTTATCCATGAGATCCATCAGCACCTGAGCCGGTGAACGCACAGGGCCTCCTGCCGCGGCTGCTCCTAACCCGGACGTTATCGCCGCTGAGGCCGTAGAATTTTGGCCGGGTTGAGTACCAGCCATGAAGACTCCTGCCCAGTTTGGCGACTCTGAGGGGTCCGGAATAGTGCTGCCATCGGAACAGCCCCCAAGCACACCATCTTGAACCTGATACAGCGAATCTGTTGAGCCGGCGGACAAATCACTGTCAGAGAGGACGGCCGGCTCACCATCACCTTCAGATCCTTCAAGAAGTTCACCTCTGTGGATGCAACCCACAAAGGCACGCTTCATGACGGGTTGAGCTCGGGCGGGTTTCGCACGCCGAACCGTCTCGACGAGGTCAGTGCAGCTGTCCGACTCAGGGCCCGGCTCACCAATCCGGCCGATGAAAACGTGAATTCCGCCGAAGGGGACCCGATATCCGTATTCAATTGAGCCGGCGTCGGGGCCCCAGCCTTCGTCGTCGATGTAGATCTTGCCGCGACGACTCTTGGTCATCCGGCCAACTGCGTATCCCTTGAGCCCTTCGAAGCTGCCCTTCAAGAACTCAAATCCGCCGTGCGCTGGCCCCATGGTGGACGCCAACTGTCGTGGAATTGTCACGGCAGATGTCCTCTCGCAAGGACTTGATCGTGGAGCCATCGCAACTAGGAAGCTTAAAGGGGTTAATCGGGACAAAGGACACGTGAGGTTTATACTAGTTCAGCCCCTTACGGTGAAGGAAGGCCTACGTCTAGTTAGGTTGGTATTGCTTGAGGTTTCGATGGCCAGGGAGTGAGATACGCTATGCCCGGTTCTCGATTGGTTGTTTCTTACCCTAAGCCGCCAGCGGGTCGTTCCCTTATATACACGGGTCGACGCCCTACAGCTTACAGAGTCCCGGCCGGCTCATAAACAGTGTCCGGCTCGGTGACTAGTTACTTCTACCTTACAATACAAGTCACGCCCTCATGGCGGTTTATCACCATGGGCTATAAATCGCCTGTGGGCCTTTAGACCCTTTACTGAACCGCCATCTTCACGTCTTGGTCTTGGGCTTCAGATGGGCTTCTTTTTGTACAACCCGGCCCCTCCTGGGCGGCTTACGTAAATAGTTATATCCCCAACACCTATAGTCCTATCCATGTCTTGGCCGAGCTCAAGTTATATAATTGTTTGTTAGAGGTTTAAACTTGACATGATCAGGTTACTGCACGTCGTATTACATCTACATATATAGCATTATTTACTTAGGTTGATATGGCTGTAAATCTTTCCATGTAAACAAAAGAGGGAAAATTAAACTGGTAACTACGGAGATATGCCTTAGTACCTTTGTATTCCGATCAATAAAATTTGTTTAGTCATCCAATAAGTTACTAAGTTGCTGTTTTGAATTGGTTGCAAAACTGAACATATTGTGTATGCTGGATTGGAATTATATACATACCATTTTTTGTAGTTTGCTCTTGCAATCAGTAGTAGCAACCTATTTCACAATCCCCTCTCTATACCAGGTTCTCCCAGATTTCTCCATTCCCAATCTTCATATACCATATATTTGTTTGGATTATTGATTCAAATTGTTATCTTCCTTGATATGTCCATATTACTTAGAAATTCATCAACAAATCCCGCAGCAACACGCGGGGCATCCTCTAGTTTTCTAATCTTCACGGACACGTACTAAGAAAGCTAACCATAAATCCAAATTGATCTCAACTGGTACTACCACTCGTACGTACGCTGGTACATGAAACTCGTGCCATGCATGCAAGCCAACTCGTAACACGCATCAACTAATTAGAACGAGCATATGTTTAGATTACTGTGGCAGAGACTACCGGCATCCATGCGGCACGCTGCATGCACACTTTAGCCAGTTGTAAAAAAAAAAATACTGACCTACTAGTAAATTATAAATTCAGGCGCCTGGCCTCTAGTCACCCCATAGTTTTTGTGCCTCTTTTTTTTTCTGTTGTGATTTCTGGATGCAGCACCTTAATTAGCGGTGAGGTGTGTATTTTGTGGCAGAAATATAAGAGCAATAAGACAAGTGCAGGAAGGTGACATGAAGGTGACTTGGGAGACCAGGGCATTAAACAACACCGCCGACGCTGCAGAGGCTGACAAAGGAGTGCCTCTGAGGTGGCAGCGGCCATAGGTATCCAAGGAAAAGGAGGTTGATCTTCAATTTCAGTAACCTTGTTTTGCCTTGGTAATTTGATTTGGCTGTCTCTGGAAATGTTTTGATAAGTAAATGTTCAAGGCCAGGAGTGTAAAAAAAATGTACATGGCCAGTCTGATACTCCCTCCGTAAAGAATATAAGATCGTCTAGATCACTATCAGTGTAGTACTATACATTTCTCTCCCGCAATCGGATGGTTTCTATAGCTACAGCGAAAATGTTTCCGACAAATGCAGAAAAGTTAATTTTATGAAACTAAAATGTTATTGTCTCGAACTTCGAGATGATGTGATAGAAGCACATGACCCCATCCAGAATTATCTTTTGTACTCAAGCTGAATCCCCCTAAGACTCAATCTATCTGATAGTTGTCCAATTAATTAATTAAAAACCAGGTGAAAACCTCATAGTCTGTTGATCAACACACGGTGAAAGTTATGACTATGATGTTCTGTGATTTGTCAAAAACATAATTCTATTTGAGGATTTCGTTGTGTGCCTGATCAACGGACTACGAGGCTTTCCTTGAAATTATGTTTCTTTGGTAAACGCTAAATAAATCCTAAAATTTATTTAGATACGTAAACCACAGACAAGATTTGATAAAACATTTATTTATATAATCACATAATATGCACAGGAAAATCACCGGCTAATGTATTACTACCTCCGTCATAAAAGAAGTGTCACTGATTTAGTACAAATTTTGTACCGATTTAGCACTAAATCAGCGGCAATTATTTTGGAACATAGTGAGTAAAATATTTAGACTCCGTTGCAATTAGTAACTAGAGCATCTGCAGTAAGGATGTACTAATTTGAAGTCTCAAACGTCTGCCCCTGCTTTTTGTGCCATACAACCACAAGTCCACAACCCCTACTTTCAACCTCTCATATTTGTAGACATTTTATCAAACACGTTGGATCCGTCGTCGCCGGCCGGACGAAGCACGCTTGCATGAACACCCATTCCAATACACACGCGCTGCACCCACACGGCTGCCTGGCGAGACATGCTGCCCGGACGGAGCACGCATGCAGCGGCAGCACCCACTGCCGGGCCAGAGCAAGCAGGCAAGAACGCATGCATAGCAGCGGCACCGGCAGCTAGCTTGCCTAGCACTCACGGCTAGCTACCACGCCACGGCAAGCACGCCAGCAAGTGTCCGGCTGCGGCTAGCACGCAAGCTAGCGACCCGTCCGCACGCTCGCATGCGGCTACGAACGGCCTGCACGCAAGCACGGCGGCCCGCACGGACGGCTGCGTGAGCACGCGAGCGCGGCGGCCGGCGGCCACGATGCAGCGCGAGCATCCTCGGGCAGCTCGTGGTGAGCCCGTGCCGACGGTGCCGCGGGCGCGCGAGCTCCGACCTGGGAGCAGCCTTGGGCGTGAGTTCGGGCGTGCGGGCGCGCGGATGCACGTACGGATGCCACGGGCGCGAGCAGCCTCAGCCAGCTCGTGCAAGCTGCGCGCGAGATCCGGCCTGATCCGGCCTGGGAGTGGCCGTCGGCGCGAGGCGGGCCGCGGGCGCTTGATCTCGGCGACGGGGGCGACGGCCACGGGGCAGGTGTGGATGCCCGGCTTCGGCCATGTTGGAATTCTGCCCACAAGATGGATCACATCAATTCTCGATGAACACGCACACACAAAAACTGATAACCAAAGGCACGTTTCGTGCCTCTTTTCTCTTTATTTCTTTTCTGTTTTCTCGACTCGGTCCAAAAGGTCAAGACCTGCTGCGTATATATATGCAGCGACCCAAGGTCTAGCAGACCGACTCAACCCTGTGTCCTAACCCAACACAATTAGTACTCTAGTCTAACCCGGACTCAACCTGGACTAGTACTCAACTTCTAATCTAATCACACGGCGTCCTAACCTATAGCTAGGACTAACTCCTAACGTGACCAGAACCACGCCGTGTACATCCAAGACACCTCCTAGCCAGACTAATTTATTTAGCTAGGAACTAATTAATTAACCAGACAAGATTACTACTAACAGGCCATGGGTGTGAGGAGAGATGAAAGGAAAAGTGTGGATGACTGGGTGCGTGCGCTAGCTAGTTTTTTTTTATTTTGAGGGGACGTGCGCTAGCTAGCTGAGGTGGCAGGAGTGCCCGGGCGTGACCACTGACCGTCAGCCTCGTATTGCCCAGATTTGAGATGGGTTTGAGACACGCCGGTCAGATATTTAGGGATAAAATAGAATCCGGTTGGATCATTCTGTTTAGACCGGCACTGACCGGACAGATGTTTCGGACGTTTAAGGAGAAAAGTAGGGATCCGGCTATAAACGTTGTCATGTTTTAAAATAAAAAAAATACAAAGCCTGTTCTAGCTGCTTAGAGCATCTTTAGCAGACCCCTTAAAATCACGACCCGTATATAAGTGTTTTACGGGATGATGAAAACGCGTTATAAGGTCGATTTTAGCTGCGGCCGGACAGCACCCGTATAATTAACCCGTAAAAAAGAGTATTTTCTAAATATACCATCTTCTTTCTCACGCCCTTCCCATCTCGACCTCCATCCCCTTAGCATGTGCGCATCCTGCCTCCGCGGCCGTCTCCCCGTGCTCGCCACCGAGCGTGACCGAGCCGGGGCCAGCAGCAGCGCCGATTGCAGCAGCAGACGGCCGGGGCGCGCAGGCAGACACCAAGGCAGCCAGGGCAGCGCGGGCGGTGGCCGAACTCCTCCGTTCGCTAGCTAGCAGCTCAATCGATGCGCGTCTAGCTAGCTAGCTAGGTAGCTCATCTGTCGAGAGAGCCACAGGCCGGCACGACGGACGGCCGGCGAGCATGGCGAACAGCTGCCGAGCGCGGCAGTCGGGGCGGGCGCCGGTGGCCGAGGACGGGTGGACGGGAGCAAGCCATGAAGTTTCCGATGGCAGCTGAACTCCCGTCAACAGGCTTTCACATATACATGGCCCGTTCGGGTCGCCTTTAAAATCCTTATTTTCACAGGTTTGACAGGGATGTTTTTCACGCCCCTTAAAAATATTTACGGCTCCGACGCATTTGCGGGGTCTGATCGGATAGCATTTTTTATATGGACCCATATTTTGACGGTTATTTTATGTATTGAGGCATTACATGGGGTCTGCTAGAGATGCCCATATAACCATAAAGGACAAATCAATTTTCTCAAAGAAAGAACAAATCAATTAATTAATATATTTTATTTTTGTCTACAGCCTCCACTTGGCACTGAGTACCAGGGCCCGTCCTATGAGCAACTACTCAACAAAAACAGAGCAACGCAACACAGAGGTGGCCGCTCTGTTCTTGGTCCTGCACCTACACTGGCGGATTGGGCGTCATCGATTAGCAGCCACCGAGATCCATGACGAGCTCCAGCACCAAGGCATCGAGCAGGGCGCTCTCTATGTCGGCGCCGACGTCCCGTCGCTCCGGCTGCACGCTGGCGGCGTCCAGTCTCGACCTTGGCACCTCCGAGGAGACTAGCTCGGACACCCTGGCCAGCTCCGCTCGGTGCGTCGCCCAGTAGGCGGCGCTGGTGGCAGGGCTGCCGGCGGCCGCGGTCCCGTCTTCCTCTTGGAAGTTCTTAGGGCTCGTGCGATAGTAGTAGTCGTCGCCGCCGTCGTGGTCGGCAAGATCGTTGGCGTCATTGACGAGACCCTCAGACTTGGCGAACAACTGGGTGCACAGCGCAGGCGTGTAAGCCGTCTCCATCTCCATGAGGAGCTCCCGGACGACGGCCTTGGCGTTCTTGGGCGAGTCTTGTACGTAGGAGAACCTGCTCTGGCCGTGGACAGGAGAGCTCTCGAACGGGTGCTCCAAAACGGAGACCGGACTCTGCTGCTTCTCGTCGTCGTATTCGGAGTCGGAATACTCCGTCTCCTGGCCGCTGACGACCCCTGCGTCGGCCCTGAGCTTCACGGCGTCGAGATGCTTGGAGCAGGGCAACGGCGACGGCGCGACCCTCTTGAATGACTCGGAGCACTGCAGGGCGGCGGGCTTCTGGTTGGCCGCCTTGCCGTGGAGGATCTTGGAGATCAGCAGCCGCAGGAGCCCGGAGCCCGCCGGCGGCTGCTGCTGCCGCTTCGTACCACGGGTGCTCGCTGCAGCCTTCTTCTTCTTGCTGGTGAGTCGCTTGAGCACGGACGCCGCGTCGTTGCCGGCGGCTGCGGCTGGCCAGCACAGGGCGGTGTCATAGCCATCGAGGAGCCGGCCCGAGCAGCCCTTCTCCAGGAGGTGGAGGTCAAGGAAGAAGGGCTCCTGCCTCTCCTCCAGCAGCTCCGACAGGCGCCGGCCGGACGGCGAGGAGGACAGGCACGCCATTAGCGTCGCAAGAGGACGAACACAGACGCAGGAGCTTATGGGCAATGAGGAAGGAGAGTAGAGACAGAAAATATGTGTTTGAACTTTGAAGAATGAGCTAGGAGGAGAAGAGGAGGTGGGGTTGGAGATGGGCGTGTGGAGTGCTTATAAGAAGAGAAGGCCAACTAAACGTGTTTTTATGAGAAGAGACGATGAGACAAAGAATATATTGTGCGGTGATAGGAAGACACGCATGAAGGTTAGGGGATTCTTTTAAGTTGGTGCCTCTGTCTTGTCTCTTGTTATGATCATCAGACAAAGTTCGATTTTGTTCTGTTTTGTTAATATACAGATGACCACGTACATAAGACTAGCACCTTAACAAAAGTCGTGCTATTTTTGGCGTTTCGGCTGGGTGTTGCATGCATGGGTGACCTCAATGCGTATTATGTGCCTGTGACATCTCTAAGAAGAACAATCTGTGACAAAATGTGTCCATGGTTGGAGAGATGAGAATGTATATGATGGGTCAAATCACCAGGTGAAAAAAATGGAGCTCCTGGCTTTTGAGTTGGTGTGTGTTTGTGGCAAGGGCAGTGTTCAATGTACTTTCGCATTGAATGAAGGAACTGCAGTTGCTTTGGGTGTTTTGAATCATCAGAACTGAAAAGGGCAAGTGCTGCGAATTCGGCAGTGGTACCTCCGTCCTGGTTATGTCTGTGTTCATAGTCCATGCGATGATGTACCTAATTTATGTTGATGATCTATATAATTTATTTATGTTCATGTTGCATGTACAGTATAGATATAGGATACCGCATACGAGGAGGGCGGATGTGGAGGAGACAAGTTAAGGAGCAAAGTGCCCGGTGACCTGCGTTTGAGGGCCGAATTTGATGGCCCTGCCTGTAGATTCTCTTATGATTGTGATAGCTGTAAAGCATCGTGCAGCATGAACTCACATTTGACTCAATCTGTGAGACAAGTAGACAACACAGCATAAAATCTGCAAGGCTACGCGCCACATATGGTAATATTGTACACACACACGGGCACACTGTTGGTCCAAGTGGATCCATCAGCTTGGTCTTCAACAAGCCAACGACAGCGAGGCGAGGAAGCAGACAACCGTGCGAGTCCGGAGGTGCGGCCAGCCAGCGCCGCAGCCGCTTCCCCAGGGGACAAACCAACAGGACAATCAGCCGTATTCCACTGTCATCAACCACTTAAGCCACACCACCATTAAGTATCGCCTGATTAGCTGTAGCCATTAATCATGGAACCGTGGTCAAGGTCTGGGAGAGGGACGCACGCCAGGATACAAACAAGAGTAGTAGTATACTCAGGGTCTTTGATATCCTTCCTGTCAGTGCCAGATGGAGGTGTATAGTAGACTGATAAGCATGCAGTAATTGAGAAATAAAATATGGTAATTATTTTTTTCTTTATGGCGTGTATACAGACAGAACACGCTCTCCAATTTTCTAGATTTGGTTCAGGCTTTCCGGTGATGTTAGTTCAGTGAGAAACGACTTTTCTATCAACTATGAAGATACTTGTGATGATTTTGTCAATCTCAACATAATGTGCCGGCTCAGTCTTTCATAAGTGTTGATAGGATAGAATGCGCGTGCATGCATATATGAAAAGTGTATGTGCGCATATATATCCATCGCATGTACTATGTGAAAAAACAGTATGAGCACAGCCTTCGGCGCCTTGACCATTATTTCTTCAGTTTAGGCCAACGTTCAGGCTATACTCGTTTTTGTAGTCGTTGTGATGTGGGCCTATCGTCTATGCAACTGTCCCGGTGTTAGGAATAGCCCATGTATAATTTCTGAAATCTCAAAGAAGCCCATGTATAAATGATGGTGATGCTAAAAGTTTAGTCACATGATGTTACTAGAGAAAGTATTTGTCCTCTTTAGATAGTGGATTCTCTCCACCACACTAGATGATGTGTTGAGAAGAGAAACAGGAGGGGCAACATGCGCTTTACTCGCCTCGCCTGTTTGGATGGGGGCCACGCGTGCATGCGACATGCGCATGAATGATCCGCCGAAATTCGATCTATGCCCTTGCATGGGCGTAGCTTCCTTTTGTCATTTTATTTTTTATGACTTAGCAGACAAGTTGATTGTTTTTTGTGCGGTAAGTATACGACTTGGAAACCAAGTGGGTTTGAGATCGTGATCGCACCATGATACGTCTCTGATACTTCTGTATATAATGCCTACCGGCCACAGCCAAAAACTGAAGGAAATATGCCCTAGATGCAATAATAAAGTTGTTATTAATATTTCCTTATATCATGATAAATGTTTATTATTCATACTAGAATTGTATTAGTCGAAAACTTAGTACATGTGTGAATACATAGACAAACAGAGTGTCCCTAGTATGCATCTACTTGACTAGCTGGTTAATCAAAGATGGTTAAGTTTCCTAGCCATGGACATGTGTTATCATTTGATGAACGAGATCACATCATTAGAGAATGATTTGATGGACTAGACCCATCCGTTAGCTTAGCACTATGATCGTTTAGTTTATTGCTATTGCTTTCTTCATCACTTATACATGTTTCTATGACTATGAGATTATGCAACTCCCGAATACCGGAGGAACACTTAATGTGCTATCAAACGTCACAACGTAACTGGGTGATTATAAAGATGCTCTACAAGTGTCTCCGATGGTGTTTGTTGAGTTGGCATAGATCGAGATTATGATTTGTCACTCCAATTGTCGGAGAGGTATCTCTGGGCCCTCTCGATAATGCACATCACTATAAACCTTGCAAGCAATGTAACTAATGAGTTAGTTACGGGAGGATGCATTACAGAACGAGTAAAGAGACTTGCCGGTAACGATATTGAACTAGGTATGATGATACCGACGATCGAATCTCGGGCAAGTAACATACCGATGACAAAGGGAACAACGTATGTTGTTATGCGGTTTGACCGATAAAGATCTTCATAGAATATGTAGGAACCAATATGAGCATCCAGGTTCCGCTATTGGTTATTGACTGGAGATGAGTCTCGGCCATGTCCACATAGTTCTCAAACCCGTAGGGTCCGCACGCTTAACGTTCGATGACGATATGTATTGTGAGTTATGTGATTTGACGTACCGAAGTTTGTTCGGAGTCCCGGATGTGATCACGGACATGACGAGGAGTCTCGAAATGGTTTATACATAAAGATTGATATATTGGAACGTTATGTTTGGACACCGGAAAGGTTTCGGATACGTTGGGGCATTTTCCGGAGTACTGGGGGGTTACCGGAACCCCCCGGGGGGTTAATGGGCCTTCATGGGCCCTACTGAAAGAGAGGAGGAGGAGGCCAAGTGGAGGCGTGCGCCCCCCAAGCCCAATCCAAATTGGGGGGGGGGGGGCTTTCCTTCTCCCCTCTTCCTCTTTCCTTCCCCTCCTAGTTGGACTAGGAAAGCGGGGAACCTACTCCTAGTAGGAGTAGGATCCACCTCCCCCCCCTTGGGGCGCACCCCTTGAGGCCGGCCGACCCCCTCCTCCTCTCCTTTATATACGGGGAGGGGGGCACCCCATAGACACACAAGTTGAGTTCTTAGCCGTGTGCGGTGCCCCCTCCACAGATTTCCACCTCGGTCATATTGTCGTGGTGCTTAGGCGAAGCCCTGCGTCGGTAACTTCATCATCATCGTCACCATGCCGTCGTGCTGACGAAACTCTCCCTCGGCCTCAGCTGAATCTAGAGTTCAAGGGACGTCACCGAGCTGAACGTGTGCAGATCGCGGAGGTGTCGTGCGTTCATACTTGATCAGTTGGATCGCGAAGACGTTCAACTACATCAACCGCGTTACTTAACGCTTCCGCTTTCGGTCTACGAGGGTACACAGACACACTCTCCCCGCTCATTACTATGCATCTCCTAGATAGATCTTGCGTGATCGTAGGTAAAATTTTATGAAATACTGTGTTCCCCAACAGTGGGATCCGAGCCAGGTCTATGCGTAGATGTTATATGCACGAGTAGAACACAAAGAGTTGTGGGCGATAATAGTCATACTGCTTACCAGCGTGTCATACTTTGATTCGGCGGTATTGTTGGATGAAGCGGTCCAGACCGAAATTACATGACCGCCGTGCTTTGCACACATGTGTTTAGTAGGTGTCTATTTCTCCAACTTTAGTTGAATCGAGTGTGACTACGCCCGGTCCTTATTGAAGGTTAAAACAACACACTTGACAAAAAATCGTTGTGGTTTTAATGCGTAGGTAAGAATGGTTCTTGCTAGAAGCCCATAGCAGCCACGTAAAACTTGCAACAACAAAGTAGAGGATGTCTAACTTGTTTTTGCAGGGCTTGCTATGATGTGATATGGTCAAGACGTGATGATATATAAATTGTTCTATGAGATGATCATGTTTTGTAACAGTTATCGGCAACTGGCATGAGCCATATGGTTGTCTCTTTATTGTATTAAATGCAATCGCCATGTAATTGCTTTACTTTATCACTAAGCTGTAGTGATAGTCGTAGAAGCAATAGTTGGCGAGACGACAACGATGCTTCGGTGGAGATCAAGGTGTCAAGCCATGACGGTGCTTTTGAGATGGAGATCAAAGGCACAAGATGATGATGGCCATATCATATCACTTATATTGATTGCATGTGATGTTTATCCTTTATGCATCTTATTTTGCTTAGTACGGCGGTAGCATTATAAGATGATCTCTCACTAAATTTCAAGACACAAGTGTTCTCCCTGAGTATGCACCGTTGCTATAGTTCGTCGTGCCGAGACACCACGTGATGATCGGGTTTGATAAGCTCTACGTTCACATACAACGGGTGCAAGCCAGTTTTGCACACGTAGAATACTTGGGTTAAACTTCAAGAGCCTAGCATATGCAGATATGGCCTCAGAACACTGAGACCGAAAGGTCGAGCGTGAATCATATAGTAGATATGATCAACATAGTGATGTTCACCATTGAAAACTACTCCATCTCACGTGATGATCGGACATGGTTTAGTTGATTTGGATCACGTGATCATTTAGATGACTAGAGGGATGTCTATCTAAGTGGGAGTTCTTAAGTAATATGATTAATTGAACTTTAATTTATCATGAACTTAGTCATGATAGTATTTGCATATCTATGTTGTAGATCAATTGCTCGCAAATAGCTTCCCCTCTTTATTTATGATATGTTCCTAGAGAAAACTAAGTTGAAAATTGATAGTAGCAATGATGCGGACTAGGTCCGTGATCTGAGGATTATCCTCATTGTTGCACAGAAGAATTATGTCCTTGATGCACCGCTAGGTGACAGAACTATTGCAGGAGCAAATGCAGACGTTATGAACGTTTGACAAGCTCGGTATGATGACTACTTGATAGTTTTAGTGCACCATGCTTTATGGCTTAGAAGCGGGACTTAAAAATGTTTTAAAACGCCATGGAGAATATGAGATGTTCCAAGAGTTGAAATTGGTATTTCAGACTCATGCCCGAGTCGAGAGGTATGAGACCTCTGACAAGTACTTTGCCTATAAGATGGAGGAGAATAGCTCAACCAGTGAGCATGTGCTCAGAATGTCTGAGTACTACAATCGCTTGAATCAAGTGGGAGTTAATCTTCCAGATAATATAGTGATTGACAGAGTTCTCTAGACACTATCACCAAGTTACTGGAACTTCGTGATGAACTATAATATGCAAGGGATGACGAAAACGATTCTCGAGCTCTTCGTGATGCTGAAATCAACGAAGGTAGAAATCCAGAAAATCATCAAATGTTGATGGTTCACAAGACCACTAGTTTCAAGTAAAAGGGCAAGGGAAAGAAAGGGAACTTCAAGAAGAATGACAAGCAAGTTGCCACTCCCATGAAGAAGCACAAAGCTAGACCCAAGCCTGAAACTGAGTGCTTCTACTGCGAAGGAAATGGTCACTAGAAGCGGAACCGGCCCAAATACTTGGCGGATAAGGATGACAAAGTGAACAGAAGTATATATATGATATACATGTTATTGATGTGTACTTTACTAGTGTTCATAGTAGCCCCTGGGTATTTGATACTGGTTCAGTTGCTATGATTAGTAACTCGAAACATGAGTTACAAAATGAACAAAGACTAGTTGAGGGCAAGGTGACGATGAGTGTTGGAAGTGATTCCAAGGTTGATAAGATCAACATCACACACTCCCTTTACCTTCGGGATTAGTATTGAACCTAAAAAAATGTTATTTGGTCTTTGCGTTGAGCATAATATGATTGGATCATGTTTATTGCAATACGGTTATTCATTTAAGTCAAAGAATAATTGTTATTCTGTTTACATGAATAATACCTTCTGAGGTCATACACCCAAGGTGAATGGTTTATTGAATATCGATCGTAGTGATACACATATTCATAATATTGATGCCAAAAGATGCAAAGTTGATAATGATAGTGCAACATATTTGTGGAATTGTCGTTTAGATCATATTGGTGTAAAGTGCAAGAAGAAACTCCATGCTGATGGGCTTTTGGAATCACTTGATGCTTGCGAAGCATGCCCCATGGGTAAGATGACTAAGACTCCGTTCTCCGGACAAATGGAGCGAGCAACTGACTTATTAGAAATAATACATACTGATGTATGCGATCCGATGAGTGTTGAGGCTCGCGGCAGGTATTGTTATTTTCTGACCTTCAGAGATGATTTGAGCAGATATGGGTATATCTACTTAATGAAACACAAGTCTGAAACATTTGAAAAGTTCAAAGAATTTCAGAGTGAAGTAGAGAATCATCGTAACAAGAAAATAAAGTTTCTACGATCTGATCGTAGAGGCGAATATTTGAGTTACGAGTTTGGCTTTCAATTAAAACAATGTGGAATAGTTTCACAAACTCATGCCACGTGGAACACCATAGCATAATGGTGTGTCCGAACATCGTAACTGTATTTTATTAGATATGGTGCGATTTATGATGTCTCTTACCGATTTACCACTATCATTTTGTGGTTATGCATTAGAGACAGCTGCATTCACGTTAAATATGGCACCATCTAAATCCGTTGAGACGACACCATATGAACTGTGGTTTAGCAAGAAACCTAAGATGTCGTTTCTTAAAGTTTGGGGCTATGATGCTTATGTGAAAAAGCTTCAACCTGATAAGCTCGAACCCAAATCGGAGAAATGTGTCTTCATAGGATACCCAAAGGAAACTGTTGGGTACACCTTCTATCACAGATCCGAAGGCAAGATTTTCATTGCTAAGAATGGATCCTTTCTAGAGAATGAGTTTCTCTCGAAATAAGTGAGTGGAGGGGAGTAGAACTTGATGAGGTAATTGTACCTTCTCTCGAATTGGAAAGTAGTTCATCAGAGAAATCTGTTCCCGTGATGCCTACACCAACTAGAGAGGAAGTTAATGATGATGATCATGAAACTTCGGATCAAGTTACTACAGAACTTCATAGGTCAACCAGAGCATGATCCGCACCAGAGTGGTACAGTAATCTTGTACTGGAAGTCATGTTACTAGACCATGATGAACTTACGAACTACTCCCTCCGTTCCGAATTAGTTGTCACAGGTATGGATGTATCTAGATGTATTTTAGTTCTAGATACATTCATTTCTGCGACGAGTAATTTGGAACGGAGGGAGTATGAGGAAGCGATGATGAGCCCAGATTCTGCAAAATGGCTTGAGGACATGAAATCTGAGATGGGATCCATGTATGAGAACATAGTATGGACTTTGGTGGACTTGTCCAATGATAGGCAAGCCATAGAGAATAAATGGATCTTCAAGAGGAAGACGGAAGCTGATAGTAGTGTTACTATCTACAAAGCTCGAATTGTCGAAAAACATTTTTTGACAAGTTCAAGGTGTTGACTACAATGAGATTTTCTCATTCGTAGCGATGCAACTAGAAGGTTTTGTCAACCCTAAATGTGCTAAAAAAATGTGCAAGCTCCAGCGATCCATCTATGGACTGGTGCAAGCATATCGGAGTTGGAATATACACTTTGATAAGTTGATCAAAGCATATAGTTTTATACAGACTTTTAGTGAAGCCTGTATTTACAAGAAAGTGAGTGGGAGCGCTACAACCTTTCTGATAAGTATATGTGAATGACATATTGTTGATCGGAAATGATGTAGAATTGTCTGGAAATCATAAAGGAGTGTTTGAAAGGAGTTTTTCAAAGAAAGACCTCGGTGAAGTTGCTTACATATTGGGCATCATGATCTATAGAGATAGATCAAGACGCTTGATAAGATTTTTCAATGACTACATACCTTAACAAGATTTTTGAAGTAGTTTAAAATGGAACTGTCAAAGAATGAGTTCTTACCTGTATTGCAAGATGTAAAGTTGAGTAAGACTCAAAACACAACCACGGGAAAAAATAGAAAGAGAATGAAAGTCATTCCCTATGCCTCAGCCATAGGTTCTATAAAGTATGCTATGTTGTGTACCAAACCTATTGTGTACCTTGCCATGAGATTAGCAAGGGGGTACGATATTGATCCAGGAGTGGATCACTTGATAGCGGTCAAAATTATCCTTAGAAGACTAAGGAGATATTTCTCGGTTATGGAGGTGATAAAGAGTCTGTCGTAAAGAGTTACGCCGATCCAAGCTTTTACACCGATCCGGATGACTCTGAGTCTCAATCTGGATACATATTGAAAGTGGGAGAAATTAGCTAGAGTAGCTCCATGCAAAGCATTGTAGACATAGAAAATTTGCGAAACACATACGGCTATGAATGTGACAGACCCATTGACTAAGCTTCTCTCACAAGCAAAACATGATCACACCTTAGTACTCTTTGGGTGTTAATCACATAACGATGTCAACTAGATTATTTACTCTAGTAAAACCCTTTGGGTATTAGTCACATGGAGATGTGAACTAATCACATGGTGAAGTGAACTATTGGTGTTAAATCACATGGCAATGTGAACTAGATTATTGACTCTAGTGCAAGTGGAGACTGAAGGAAATATGCCCTAGAGGCAATAATAAAGTTGTTATTAATATTTCCTAATATCATGATAAATTTTTATTATTCATGCTAGAATTGTATTAACCGAAAACTTAGTACATGTGTGAATACATAGACAAACAGAGTGTCCCTAGTATGCCTCTACTTGACTAGCTCATTAATCAAAGATGGTTAAGTTTCCTAGCCATGGGCATGTGTTGTCATTTGATGAACGAGATCACATCATTAGAGAACGATGTGATGGACTAGACCCATATCTTAGCTTAGCACTATGATCATTTAGTTTATTGCTATTGATTTCTTCATGACTTGTACATGTTCCTATGACTAGGAGATTATGCAACTCCCAAATACCGGAGGAACACTTAGTGTGCTATCAAACGTCACAACGTAACTGGGTGATTATAAATTTGCTCTAGAGGTGTCTCTGATGGTGTTTGTTGAGTTGGCATAGATCGAGATTAGGATTTGTCACTCCGATTGTCGGAGAGGTATCTCTGGGCCCTCTCAGTAATGCACATCACTATAAGCCTTGAAAGCAATGTAACTAATGAGTTAGTTGCGGGATGATGCATTACGGAACGAGTAAAGAGACTTGCCGGTAACGAGATTGAACTAGGTATGATGATACCGATGATCGAATCTCGAGCAAGTAACATACTGATGACAAAGGGAACAACGTATGTTGTTATGCGGTTTGACCGATAAAGATCTTCGTAGAATATGTAGGAACCAATATGAGCATCCAGGTTCCACTATTGGTTATTGACTGGAGATGAGTCTCGGCCATGTCTACATAGTTCTCGAACCCGTAGGGTTCACACGCTTAACGTTCGATGACGATATGTATTGTGAGTTATGTGATTTGATGTACCGAAGGTTGTTTGGAGTCTCGGATGTGATCACGGACATGACGAGGAGTCTCGAAATGGCCGAGACATAAAGATTGATATATTGGAAGGTTATGTTTGGACACCAGAAAGGTTTCGGATAGGTTCGGGCATTTTTTGGAGTACCGGGGGGTTACCAGAACCCCCCGGGGGGTTAATGGGCCTTCATGGGGCCTAGTGGAAGAGAGGAGGAGGCGTCCAAGTGGAGGCATGCTCCCCTAAAGCCCAATCCGGATTGGGGGGGGTTCCTTCTCTCCCTCTTCCTCTTTCCTTCCCCTCCTAGTTTGACTAGGAAAGGGGGGAACCTACTCCTAGTAGGAGTAGGATTCCCCCATTGGGGCGCACCCCTTGAGGCCGGCCGACCCCCTCCTCCCCTCCTTTATATACGGGGGAGGGGGCACCACACACAAGTTGATTTCTTAGCCGTGTGCGGTGCCCCCCTCCACAAATTTCCACCTCAGTCATATTGTCCTAGTGCTTAGGCAAAGCCCTGCGTCGCTAACTTCATCATCACCGTCACCACGCCGTCGTGCTAACGAAACTCTCCATCGGCCTCAGCTGGATCTAGAGTTCGAGGGACGTCACTGAGCTGAACGTGTGCAGATCATGGAGGTGTCGTGCATTTGGTACTTAATCAGTTGGATCGCGAAGATGTTCGACTACATCAACCGCGTTACTTAACGCTTCCGCTTTCGGTCTACGAGGGTACGTGGACACACTCTCCCCGCTCATTGCTATGCATCTCCTAGATAGATCTTGCGTGATCGTAGGTAAAATTTTATGAAATACCGCGTTCCCCAACAAAAACACATAGAAAAACACCTAGGGTTTGCGTCATCTCGCAACTTACGCTGCCATCGTAGTCTACTTCATCCCAAACGCCGGCGTGCATCGACGTGCCGGAGAGCATGTCTCCAAAAACATTTGTCCTTGTGATCCTACACCGCGAGAGGACAAATTAGGTTTTTGGGAAGCGCTCTGCGTGACTGCTCAAGTTCGTCATCACGGGCCATCTTCCGTCCACGCCAGGCAACGCTCCTCATCGTCGTCTCTAGCGCCGCCAGTGATACGTCTCCATCGTATCTACTTTTCCAAACACTTTTGCCCTTGTTTTGGACTCTAACTTACATGATTTGAATGGAACTAACCCGGACTGACGTTGTTTTCAGCAGAATTGCCATGGTGTTATTTATGTGTAGAAACAAAAGTTCTCGGAATGACCTGAAACTTCACGGAACGTCTTTTTGGAAATAATAAAAAATCATTGCAAAAGATGAAGACCAGAGGGCCCACACCCTAGCCACGAGGGTGGGGGCGCGCCTGCCCCCCTGGGCGCGCCCCTACCTCGTGGGCCCCCTGGAGCTCCTCCGACCTCAACTCCAACTCTATATATTTGCTTTCGGGGAGAAAAAAATAAAGAAGAAGGATTCATCGCATTTTACGATACGAAGCCGCCGCCAAGCCCTAAAACCTCTCGGGAGGGCTGATCTAGAGTCCGTTCGGGGCTCCGGAGAGGGGAATCTGTCACCATCGTCATCATCAACCATCCTCCATCACCAATTTCATGATGCTCACCACCGTGCGTGAGTAATTCCATCGTAGGCTTGCTGGACGGTGATGGGTTGGATGATATTTATCATGTAATCGAGTTAGTTTTGTTAGGGTTTGATCCCTAGTATCCACTATGTTCTGAGATTGATGTTGCTATGACTTTGCTATGCTTAATGCTTGTCACTAGGGCCCGAGTGCCATGATTTCAGATATGAACCTATTATGTTTTCATGAATATATGTGAGTTCTTGATCCTATCTTGCAAGTCTATAGTCACCTACTATGTGTTATGATCCGGCAACCCCGAAGTGACAATAATCGGGACCACTCCCGGTGATGACCGTAGTTTGAGGAGTTCATGTATTCACTATGTGTTAATGCTTTGGTCCGGTACTCTATTAAAAGGAGGCCTTAATATCCCTTAGTTTCCGCTAGGACCCCGCTGCCACAGGAGGTAGGACAAAAGATGTCATGCAAGTTCTTTTCCATAAGCACGTATGACTATATTCGGAATACATGCCTACATTACATTGATGAACTGGAGCTAGTTCCGTGTCACCCTAGGTTATGACTGTTACACGATGAACCACATCCGGCATAATTCTCTATCACCGATCCATTGCCTACGAGCTTTCCATATATTGCTCTTCGCTTATTTACTTTTCCATTGCTATTGTTACAATCACTACAAAATACCAAAAACATTACTTTTGCTACCATTACTTTTGCTACCGTTACCACTACTATCATATTACTTTGCTACTAAATACTTTGCTGCAGATATTAAGTTTCCAGGTGTGGTTCAATTGACAACTCAGCTGCTAATACTTGAGAATATTCTTTGGCTCCGCTTGTGTCGAATCAATAAATTTGGGTTGAATACTCTACCCTCGAAAACTGTTGCGATCCCCTATACTTGTGGGTTATCAAGACTATTTTCTGGCACCGTTGCCGGGGAGCATTGCTCTATTCTTTGAGTCACTTGGGATTTATATCTGCTTATCATTATGAAGAACTTGAGAGATCCAAAAACCAAGATTTATCCCTCAACTACGAGGGGAGGTAAGGAACTGCCATCTAGCTCTGCACTTAATTCACCTTCTGTTTTGAGTAAGCTTGTGACACCTAAACCTGCTTCTGCTATTCATTCTGATATGTCGCATGTTATTGATGATGCCACTTCTGCTATGCATGATACTTATGATGAAACTACTTCTATGCTTGATACTACTATGCCACTTGGTGAATTTCTTGATGAACAACTTGCTAGGGTTAGAGAGAATGAAATTATTGAAACTGATAATATTGATGAAAGTGATGATGAAGACTCTCCCCCTAATAAATATGAATTGCCTGTTGTTCCTGAGGGTTATGTTCTGGATGAAGAATCTGCTAGAGCTATTTTAGCTTGCAATGATAGATATGATCTAAAGAGGTTATTAGCTAAATGGAAGCAGCAATCCCTTAATGCTAGAATGAAACCTGACCCTGCTTTTGCTACTTCAGCTATCTATGTTACTGATAAGGATTATGAATTCTCTGTTGATCCTGATATAATTACTTTGGTTGAATCTGATCGTTTTTATGGCTATGAATCTGAAACTGTTGTGGCACATCTTACTAAATTAAATAATATAGCCACCCTATTCACTAAAGACGAGAGAACTCACTACTTATATACCCTTAAAATATTTCCGTTCTCATTGAAGGGTGATGCTAAGATATGGTTTAATTCTCTTGATCCTGGTTGTGTGCTTAGTCCCTAGGATATGATTTATTACTTCTCTGCTAAATATTTCCCTGCTCATAATAAACAAACTGCTTTAAGGGATATATGTAATTTTGTGCAAATTGAAGAAGAGAGTCTCCCACAAGCTTGGGGGGGCTTCTCCAATTACTTAATGCTTTGCCTGATCACCCTCTTAAGAAAAATGAAATACTTGATATGTTTTATAATGGACTAACCGATGCTTCCAGAGATTACCTGGATAGTTGTGTTGGTTTTGTTTTCAGGGAAAGAACACCGGATGAAGCTGAAATTCTATTAAATAATATGTTGACTAATGAAACTAATTGGACACTTCCTGAGCCAACTCCTGAGCCTATTCCTAAACCAACTCCAAAGAAGAGAGGTGTTCTATTTCTCAGTCCTGAAGATATGCAACAGGTAAAGAAATCCATGAAAGAGAAGGGTATTAAAGCTGGAGATGTTAAGAATTTACCTTTTATTAAAGAAATACATGGCCTTAATTTACTGCCTGTCGAAGAAATGCATAATTTTAATCTATCTCCTATTGAAGAAACACATGGTCTTAATAACCCGACACAGGTAGTAAAGGTAAATTCTCTCTATAGATATGATAAAGCTGAAATCCCGTTTACTAATTTTGCTAGCCCATGCTTAGATGAGTTTGATAAATTTATGGTTAAGCAAGAAGACTTCAATGCTTATTTTGGTAGAGAATTAAAATGCAGTGCTGGTATGCTTGAACACTTGGGTGATTATATGGCTAATGTTAAGGGTGAACTTAAACTTATTAGTAAACATGCTTCTATGGTTACCACTCAAGTAGAACAAGTACTTAAAGCTCAAAATGATTTGCTCAATGAACTTAATAGTAAGAATAATGATAATGATGTTAGAGTTATGACTAGAGGTGGTAAAATGACTCAGGAACCTTTGTATCCTGAACGCCATCCTAAGAGAATTGAGCAAGATTCTCAGAGAAATAATATAGATGCACCTAGTCCTTCTAAAAGGAAGAAAAAGAAGAATGATAGGACTTTGCATGCTTCTAGTGAACCTATTACTGAAACACCTGAGAATCCAAATGATATTTCTATTTCTGATGCTGAAACACAATCTGGTAATGAACCTGAAACTAGTGATAATGTTCATGTTGATGCTCAACCTAGCAATGATAATGATATAGAAATAGAACCCACTGTTGATCTTGATAACCCACAATCAAAGAATCAACGTTATGATAAGAGAGACTTTGTTGCTAGGAAACACAGTAAAGAAAGAGAACCATGGGTTCAAAAACCCATGCCTTTTCCTCCCAAACCATCCAAGAAAAAGGATGATGAGGATTTTGAGCGCTTTGCTAAAATGATTAGACCTATCTTTTTGCGTATGCGATTAACTGATATGATTAACTGATATGCTTAAAATGAATCCTTATGCTAAGTACATGAAAGAAATTGTTACTAATAAAAGAAAGATACCGGAAGATGAAATTTCCACCATGCTTGCTAATTATACTTTTAAGGGTGGAATACCAAAGAAACTTGGGGATCCAGGAGTACCCACTATACCATGCTCCATTAAAAGAAACTATGTTAAAACTGCTTTATGTGATCTTGGAGCCGGTGTTAGTGTTATGCCTCTCTCTCTTTATATCGTAGACTTGATTTGAATAAGTTGACACCTACTGAAATATCTTTGCAAATGGCTAATAAATCAACTACTATACCTGTCGGTATGTGTGAGGATGTGCCTGTTGTGGTTGCAAACGTTAGTATTTTAACGGACTTTGTTATTCTTGATATTCCCAAGGACGATAGTATGTCTATTTTTCTTGGAAGACCCTTTTTGAATACTGCAGGGGCTATTATTGATTGCAACAAAGGCAATGTCACTTTTCATGTTAATGGTAATGAGCATACGGTACACTTTCCGAGGAAACAACCTCAAGTCCACAATATCAATTCTATTGGAAAAATTCCATCGATTATTTTTGGAGGTTTTGAATTTCCTCTTCCTACTGTCAAGAAGAAATATGATATTCTTATTGTTGGGGATGTGCATATCCCCGTTGAGGTAACCTAGTGTTATTCGAAGATTCTCCGGTTCCATGTTATTCAGAATAAGTTTGTTAACAAGACTTGATCAACCTTGTTAATGGATTCCTTTTGATGATCATGAGATGGATGAATTTAGAAAACACAACTCTCTGTACCCTCCTTTTACTTTCTGTTATTTATTAAATAAAATAAAAATAAGTATTTTCCGTCTGTTATCCGATTTATCCGTGCAATATAAAAATACCACAAAAATAATAGTTCTCCAAATGCCCTGAAATTTAAATATGATTTTTTCTGGAATATTTGATAATATTTGGCACTGAGAACACAACACGGGGGGCATCCACCTGGCCACAAGGGTGGAGGGCGCGCCCTACCCCCCTGGGCGCCCCCGTGCCTCGTGGGCCCACAGTGGCCCTCCTCCACTTATTCCTGCACCCACACACTCCTTCCTCCCACAAACACGATTATCCAGTTTAAACCCAAGTCCAGGCTCATTTTGCTGCCATTTTCGATCTCCTTGCTCAAAGCACCTCTCACAAACTGCTTGTGGGGGTTGTTCCTTGGTATGTGACTCCTCCATTGGTCCAATTAGTTTTTGTTCTAGTGCTTTATTCATTGCAAATTTATGCTGCCTAGGTGACCATGTTCTTGAGCTTGCATGTCAAATTTATGTGGTTCCAAGTAGTTTTGATGCATGATATAGGCTCTAGGCACTTGTAGGAGTAGTTGCTATCAATTTTGTTGAGCTTGGTGATGAAGCTATGTACCTAGGGTAGGGTCATGGATCTGTTCAAGATACCCTCCCCAAGGACATCCCTAAAGGTACCAGGAGCATTCGAAGAAAAATCATCATCCACTCGACCATGAAGTTATGTTCCACTCGACAATCCTAAAGACACTCGACCGTATAGATAATCACTCGACTATCAGAAGATCTAGAGCCTCTCCACTCTGCAACGGTCGGGAATTAAGTCATAGCTTTAATGGTCATTATGTATCTTTATTGCAGGCGTTACCAGTAACGTCTCCATCTTTATGTACCTTAAACCCTTTGTAACCGAGGGCGGGAGGGGCTGGCGAACTCTATATAAGCCACCCCCCTCCTCAGGGATAGAGGTTTGCACTTTCTGTAACACACACGCATATAATCCAGTCGACCGCCTCCGGGCTCCGAGACGTAGGGCTGTTACTTCCTCCGAGAAGGGCCTGAACTCGTAAAACTCCCGAGTACAACTCCTCCATAGCTAAGATCTTGCCTCTACATTCCTACCCCCATTCTACTGTCAGACTTAGAACCACGATAGTTGACGCCCACCGTGGGGCAGGTGTCTTAGCGGCTTGTTGGAGAAGTTGCAATTTTTCCGATCCCCTTCATCATGGTTTCAGGCGGAGGTTTGGCTGAGGGCCGCGAGATCCGTCTCGGCGCGCTCGTATTTGTCGCCGACGACACCGCTTGGCTTCAGGAGGCTCCACTCGACGTCGACGCACTCCCTGTCCGCGAGGCAACGCACTTTCGCGCGTGCATCCACGGCGTCCTCCTACGGCAGCCGTCGACCCAGTATCGGTCGGCTCCTGTAGCCTCCCCCCTCCCTGCAGCCCGCCGGAGCAAACGTTCCGGTCGATCGAGGCTTCAGCGATGGGTGAGGCATGCGGTGGCTCGCTAGTCGGCCACCCCCCAGGTCGCGGCAATCGAGCCCGACGAAACTCTCTACGGCCTGTTGGATCTGTCGACTGGCTCCATAGAGACTACATCCGAGTGCGACAACAGCGACCCAGCGGCGGAAGTTTTGATGGTCAATGGACCACACAGTCCTCCTGGCTTCACCCGTGAAGACGAAGGCGATGGGGGCGGCGATCTGTCGCGTGCTCATGAAGAGTACTGCCCCAAACCCCTCTCTTCGCAGCGGAGAGAAGAACTTCGCCGCCGGAACATGGATGCACTTCACACTCCTATCATTGGAGAAACCCCTGAGGCCCAGGCCTTGGAGGAGGCGCGCCTGGCCAACTTGGCTGAGCACACTCGACTGGAGAACCTCCAGCGCGCACTCGACGAGCGTGCTCGGCAGTGTGCTCCCGAATCTAGTCGACGTCAACTTTTTCCACCTCCGACTCAGGTATACCGAACTCCAATCTAGAATCTCGCAGCTGCGGCCCGAATAGCGGAGTCAATTCAATCTTCCCAGTCAGAAGCTGGTCGAGGTTTGGTGCAGATCCGGGCCTTGCTCCGAGACGCGGGTGAGCAGAACACAATAGTATCTCAGTCGCGGAATATGATTCACAGCAGATCCGTGGTTGCAGACACAGTCCAGTCGGCTCACATCCCAAGATCGCCCCTGAGGCGTGAGGGACGTGGAGATCGACGAGATCAGTATAGAAGCCACGAGCAGTATGATCATCGACTCGATCACGACGATTGTCGTCGAGTGCCCACGCCTCTCCCAAGGAGTGGATCGTACGTGCCTCGGCAACAGGATGACAGACGCCCTCACAGTGGTGGGCGAAGGATTCTAGTCGACCCCAGGGAACCGGGCTTTGACACGAGATCTATTCTCGTTCAGGGTCTGGTCGACAGAAACAGAGCTCACAGAGAAGGTCCCAACAAAGATTTTCCAACCAGCAGCAGAGTGCATGTCTCAGGTCCAGAGTGCTTCAGCAGAGCCATCAGGGCTGCGGTGATTCCTCCCAACTTCAGGTTGGCGACTGGAGTCAGTAAGTTCACTGGAGAGTCCAAGCCTGATACTTGGCTTGAAGATTACCGAGTGGCTGTTTAGATCAGTAGTGGCAATGATGAGGTGGCCATGAAACACCTTCCTTTGATGTTGGAGGGCTCAGCCAGAGCATGGTTGAATCAGTTAGCACCTGGTAGCATTTATACTTGGGAAGATCTTGCCCGAGTATTTGTCAGAACATTTGAAGGTACTTGCAAACGGCCGGCAGGGATGACAGAATTACAATGTTGCGTTCAGAAACTAAATGAAACTTTGAGAGATTACATCCAGAGATGGATCACATTGCACCACACGGTGGAGAATGTGTCTGATCATCAGGCAATTTGTGCCTTTAAAGAAGGCATCAAATATCAGGAGTTGAATCTAAAATTTGGTTGGACAGGAGATATGACTCTGACTCGGATGATGGAAATTGCCACCAAGTACGCCAACGGTGAAGAAGAAGACCGATTCCGGAGTGGCAAGCACAAAACAGTCGCCCACGAAACCGGAGGAGGAAACTCCAGTCGGAAGCAGAAGCGCAAAGCTGAGCCAACCGCTCCTGGTGAAGCCTTAGCCGTGACTCAAGGAAAGTTCAAGGGGAAGCCCAAAGGGCCGTGGAACCCCAAGAAAGTAAAAGATCAAGATGGAAATCATGTGCTAGATTTACCATGCCACATTCACACCAAAAAAGATGAAGAGGGTAATTTCATTACCCGAAGCATACCACTCGACAGTGTCGACTCCTAATCCAGCAATTTCGAGAGAAACAGCCCAAGGAAAAGGAGAAAGAAGGAGACAAGGTTGAGGACGAGGAAGAGGATGATGATGGTTATCCCCACGTGAATTCCACTCTGTTGATTTTCGCTGACGTTGAGAGTAAAAGTCGATTGAAAGTCATCAACAGAGAAGTGAACATGGTCGCTCCGGTGACACCCAGTTATTTGAAGTGGTCCCAGACTGCCATTACATTCGACCAGTCCAATCACCCAGCGCAAATAGCCACCCCTGGGAGGCAAGCGTTGGTGACCGACCCAGTAGTCAAAGGCACCCGACTGACTAAGGTTCTGATGGATGGTGGCAGTGGCCTGAATATACTATATGCAGAGACATTGAAAGGAATGGGCATTCCGATGTACAGACTTAGTGAAAGCAATATGAGTTTCCATGGAGTCATTCCCGGCAAGAAGGCTGCATCACTCGGTCAGATCGCTCTCGATGTGGTGTTCGATGACTCCAAAAATTACCGCAAAGAAAAGTTGACGTTTGAAGTTGTGGATTTCTCGAGTGCCTATCATGCTATTCTGGGCAGGCCAGCTTATGCACGTTTTATGGCTCGACCATGTTACGTGTACCTCAAATTGAAGATGCCTGGTCCCAAAGGGGTGATCACTATCACTGGTAGTCGGAAGAAGGCGGAAGAGTGCTTCCAGAAGGGCTCAAAGATCGCTGATGCACAGATGGCCGTAGTGGAATTGCAAGAATATAAAAAAATGTAGATCCAAGTGATTTGTTGTGAGCCAAGAAGCCTGCCATGGATTCAGCATTCCAGTCGTCTGGCGAAACAAAGTCGATTCACATTCACCCGACGGATCCCAATGCTGCTCCGACTCACATTTCAACAACACTCGACTCCAAATAGGAAGAAGCGCTCATCCAGTTCCTCCGTGAGAACTGGGACATCTTTGCATGGAAACCTTCGGACATGCCAGGTGTTCCCAGGGGACTGGCTGAGCATCGTTTGCGAGTCGACCCAAAAGTGAAACCAGTCAAAGAACATCTTCGACGGTCCGCCGTACAGAAGAGGAAGGCAATCGGTGAAGAGGTGGCTCGGCTCCTGGCAGCTGAGTTTATCCGTGAAATTTACTACTCCGAGTGGTTAGCTAATGTTGTCATGGTCCCAAAGAAGGACGACTCACTTCGCATGTGCATCGACTTCAAACATATCAATCGGGCCTACCCGAAAGATCACTTTCCTCTCCCTCGCATCGACCAAATAGTCGACTCGACTGTGGGGTGCGAGTGTTTGTCCTTTTTGGACGTTTATTCCGGGTACCACCAGATCCGTCTGTACGGACCCGACGAGATAAAAACAGCTTTCATCACCCCATTTGGGTGCTTCTGTTATGTCACTATGCCATTCGGTTTGAAGAACGCTGGAGCCACATTCATGCGGATGATTCAGAAGTGCTTGCTCACTCAGATCAGTCGGAATGTGGAAGCATACATGGATGACATTGTGGTCAAGTCACATAAAGGTTCCAACCTACTGGCTAACCTTGCTAAAACCTTTGCCAACCTCAGAAGGTATGATATCAAGCTTAATCCATCAAAGTGCACGTTTGGAGTTCTAGGCGGAAAATTACTCGGTTTTCTTGTTTCTGAACGAGGGATCGACGCCAACCCAGAGAAAGTGGGTGCCATACTCCGGATGAAACGTCCTATGCGTGTGCACGATGTCCAGAAGCTTACTGGTTGCTTGGCCGCCCTAATTCGATTCATTTCTCGCCTCGATGAAAAGGCACTGCCCCTTTACCGACTGATGAAGAAGTCAGATAAGTTCGAGTGGACTCCTGAAGCTGATACAGCATTCACAGAGCTTAAAGCCCTGCTTTCCACCCAGCCGGTGCTTGCTGCTCCAATTAGCAAAGGGCCTTTACTACTTTACATTACAGCCACTGGACAAGTCGTCAGTACAGTACTTACGGTCGAGCGGGAAGAAGAAGGAAAAGCTTACAAAGTTCAGCGCCCAGTATACTATGTCTTTGAAGTTTTGACTCCATCAAAGCAAAGATATCCACATTATAAGAAGCTTGTTTATGGGATTTATATGACCACGAAGAATGTTGCACATTACTTCTCTGATCACTCCATTACAGTCGTCAGCGATGCCCCATTATCAGAGATTTTGAACAATAGAGATGCAACTGGTCGAGTGGCAAAGTGGGCGATTGAACTTCTTCCCTTAGATATCAAGTTTGAGGCAAAGAAAGCTATTAAGTCCCAGGCAATAGCAGATTTCCTCGCCGAGTGGATTGAACAACAACTGCCGACTCAAGTTCACTCGGAGCACTGGACCATGTTCTTTGATGGTTCCAAGATGCTGAGTGGTTCCGGTGTTGGGGTGGTTCTGGTATCCCCCCGAGGAGACAAGCTCAGATATGTCCTCCAGATTCACTTTGATTCCTCCAATAACGAAGCAGAATATGAAGCACTCCTCTATGGGTTGCGTATGGCCATCTCACTCAGTGTCCGTCGCCTCATGGTCTATGGCGACTCGGATTTGGTAGTCAATCAAGTGATGAAGGAGTGGGATGTCAGAAGCCCAGCCATGACTGGTTACTGCAACGCGGTGAGGAAGTTGGAAAAGAAGTTTGAGGGGTTAGAGCTCCATCATATACCCCGACTGAAAAATCAAGCAGCAGATGATTTAGCAAAGATAGGCTCCAAGAGAGAAGCTATTCCCAACAATGTGTTCTTGGAGCATATTCATGCACCTTCAGTTCAAGAAGATCCCTTCGCTGAAGAGCCCCCGCAGCCTAGGAGTGCCACAGATCCGACTGAAGTCGAGGTTCCGGCTGTGGTCGACTTAATCATGGAGGTATTGGTCATCACCCCCGACTAGACAGTGCCATACATTGCATATATCCTAAGGGAAGAGCTCCCAGAGGATGAAGAAGAGGCTCGGCAGATCGTCCGTCAATCCAAGGCCTTTACTGTAATAAGGGGTCAACTGTTCAGAGAAAGTGCAACTGGAGTCAGCCAGAAATGCTTAACACCAGAAGAAGGCAGAATGATCCTCAACGATATCCACTCGGGGACCTGTGGTCACCATGCGTCCTCTTGGGCCATCGTGGCTAAAGCATACCGAGCCAGATTTTATTGGCCACGAGAAAATGAAATGGCGAAAGATATAGTCAACAGATGTGAAGGCTGCCAGTTTTACTCTGACATGTCTCACAAGCCAGCGTCAGCCCTGAAGACCATTCCCCTCGTCTGGCCCTTTGCTGTTTGGGGATTGGATATGGTTGGACCACTAAGAACTGGTAGGAGCGGCTTCACTCATGTGCTCGTAGCAGTCGACAAGTTTACCAAATGGATTGAAGCTAAACCTATCAAGAATCTTGAAGCCAGCACCGCTGTCAGTTTTATTAGAGAATTGACATTCAGATATGGAGTTCCACATAGCATCATCACTGACAACGGGTCGAACTTCGATTATGATGAGTTTAGAGCTTTCTGCGCTTCTCAAGGCACACAAGTCGACTATGCTTCAGTCGCTCACCCGCAGTCGAATGGACAAGAAGAAAGAGCAAATGGCCTAATTCTCAAAGGACTGAAACCCCGACTGATGCGTGATCTCAGACAAGCAGCAGGCGCTTGGGTCGATGAACTTCCATCGGTTCTTTGGGGTTTGAGGACAATTCCTAATCGGTCGACTGGACGAACTCCTTTCTTTTTGTTCTATGGAGCCGAAGCTGTTCTACCAAGTGACCTGCTCCACAACGCATCCCAAGTCGAGCTCTTTTCTGAAGAAGAAGCAGAACAGTCCCGACAAGATTCAGTCGATCTCATAGAGGAGGAAAGAGAGATGGCCTTGATCCGGTCGACCATTTATCAGCAAGACTTGCGTCGATTCCATGCCAGAAACATGAGGGGTAGAGCCTTTCAAGAGGGAGACTTGGTTCTTCGAGTGGATCAACAGAAGCCACACAAGCTCGCCCCTACTTGGGAAGGCCCCTTCATCATCGCCAGAGTTCTCCACAATGGAGCATACCATCTTTACAGTGTCGAGCATCAGAAAGACGAGCCACGAGCTTGGAATGCGGAGCTGCTCTGCCCCTTTTATACTTAAATACTCATTCGAATAAAGTGTAATAAGAAATACCTTTGTAATTTGTTTATCAAAGACAAGACCTTTACAGTCCTCTGGCATGATTGTTGTTGCTTTTGTTTACATCTGAAAACCCCCAGTGGGTGACTTAGTTGTGAATCCGTTTCGCCTAAGTTTTAAAACAACCTACCGAGTGGTGAGCCAGCCTCCCACTCGGGGGCTTAGCTGTGAACCTGTTTTGCCTAAGTTTTCAAAATCCTACCGAGTGGTGAGCCAGCCTCCCACTCGGGGGCTTAACTGCAGTCCAGTACTCGCCTAAGTTTATAAAATCCTACCGAGTGGTGAGCCATCCTCCTACTCGGGGGCTTAGCTGCAGTCCAGTACTCGCCTAAGTTTATAAAATCCTACCGAGTGGTGAGCCAGCCTCCCACTAGGAGGCTTAGCTACAGTCCAGTACTCGCCTAAGTTTGAAAAATCCTACCGAGTGGTGAGCCAGCCTCCCACTCGAAGGCTTAGCTGCATTTCAGTACTCGCCTAAGTTTTAAAAGATCCTACCGAGTGGAGAGCAACCCTCCCACTCGGGGGCTTAGGTGCAGTCCAGTACTCGCCTAAGTTCATAAAATCCTACCGAGTGATGAGCAATCCTCCCACTCGGGAGCTTAGCTGCATTCCAGTACTCGCCTAAGTTTGTAAAATCCTACCGAGTGGTGAGCAATCCTCTCACTCGGGGGCTTAGCTGCAGTCCAGTACTCGCCTAAGTTTGTAAAATTCTACCGAGTCTACCGAGTGGTGAGCAATCCTCCCACTCGGGGGATTAGCTGCAGTCCAGCGCTCGCCTAAGTTTGTAAAATCCTACCGAGTGGTGAGCAATCCTCCCACTCGGAGGCTTAGCTGCAGTCCAGTACTCGCCTAAGTTTTAAAAGATCCTACCGAGTGGAGAGCAACCCTCCCACTCGGGGGCTTAGCTGCAGTCCAGTACTCGCCTAAGTTCATAAAATCCTACCGAGTGGTGAGCAATCCTCCCACTCGGAGGCTTAGCTGCAGTCCAGTACTCGCCTAAGTTTGTAAAATCCTACCGAGTGGTGAGCAATCCTCTCACTCGGGGGCTTAGCTGCAGTCCAGTACTCGCCTAAGTTTGTAAAATCCTACCAAGTGATGAGCAATCCTCCCACTCGGGGGCTTAGCTACAGTCCAGTACTCGCCTAAGTTTGTAAAATCCTTTCCCTAAGAGCTGCACCACAAGTACAACATACGCTCCATCCCTACCCGCAAGGACGACGAGGTGCAGGTCGACCGCGGCCCTCTTCTCTCCGAGCTACGCCACAAATACAACGTGCGCTCCACCCTTGTCCGCAAGGACGACGAGGCGCAGGTCGACGACAACCCTCTTCTCTGAGCTACGCCACAAATACAACATGTGCTCCACCCTTGTCCGCAAGGACGACGAGGCGCAGGTCGACTGCAACCCTCTTCTCCGAGCTACGCCACAAATACAACGGAGCCTCCATCGCAAGCATACTCAAAAGCAGTTCGGATAAATCCTAAAGTTCCAAGCAACTCCAAGCAAAAAACCAAAAGTATTCGAGCATCAAGCCCGAAGGAGTTTAATGGTTACAGCAACCACTCGGCATTCCGAGGCAAATTTAAGATAGGTTTAAATCTCATAGTTTGTTCACTCGGCAGGAGGAGGGCTGGCGGGTTCGACGAATTCGTCCAAGTCGATTCCATCTGCGATCCGAGTGGCAGCAACAATGAAAGTCTCCATAAAGGACTGGAAGTCGTGCCTTTTGGTGTTGGCGACCTTGATCGCCGCCAGCTTGTCTTCACGAGCTTCCTTGCAGTGGACTCTGACCAAGGACAACGCCACGTCAGCACCACACCGGGCAGAGGACTTCTTCCATTCTTGCACTCGACCAGGAATCTCGTTGAGCCGAGCCATCAGAGATTCCAGGTCATTTTGAAGCATCGCCCCTGGCCAGAGTGATGAGCCGATCCGTGAAACTGCCACCTTCAGGCATGCGAGATAACTTGTGACGCTGGCGACACGGGATTCCAGTCGAAGCACGTTCATGGCAGTCTCGTCACAAACCGGAGAAATGATAGGGTCTAGACCAGTCTCGATCCTTCCAGTTTCCTCGTCAAAGTTTTGACAGAATTCTACAGTCAAAGAGTTAGTGAGTCGACTGGACAGGATTAACTTGCAAGCAGCAAAGCAGTCGGATTAAAAGGAGTACCTTCCAGCCTAAGATAGAGCTTCTTAGCAAGAGTTCTCAGATAGGCTTCCGTGTCATTTCTCTTGTGGACCACAGACTCCAGCTTCTCATTCAGGGCAATCTTATCCTTCTTCAGACGACTTACTTCTCGGTTAGACTCATTGAGACATGACTTCAGCTTGTTCACCTCCCCTTCCAACACTCCGACCGAAGCCAGCTTCTGGTCTGCAAGGGCAGTCTTGTCTTGAGCTTCCTTCTGTGCAGCTGCAAGGTCCAAGTCCTTCTTCTCCAGAGCCAACCTCATTTTCTCTGCAAAAGAAGCAATCGGATCAAACAAGAGATCAAAGAAATATCTTAAAAGATAATCAACGTGAACAGTCGACATGCAGCTACCTTCCATACCAGCAGCTTCATCTTCGGCTTTCTTCAACTTTTGTCGGGCTAACTCCAAGTCGAGGTTAAGTTGCCTCTGCTTCTCCTCAAACTCGGCAAACATAGAAATGAGAGAACAAGATTTCTGCAGGAGGTAAAAGACGTGTCAATCGACAAGATCAAAGGTTATTTACTTCTGAGTGAATAAAACTTAAAAGTTCACTTAGACCCCAGCCGACTGCCCGCACTTGACTGCGGTCTCGGGGACTACACCCAGCGGGTGCACTTGGCGTGCCCCCACTGATTCAGACCCAACTCGACCGGTCCGCCCAGGTCAAGTAAAAAAAGAAGGAGAGAAAAGAACTATTCAGACCCCGGCCAACCGCCAGCAGTCGACCGCGGTCTCGGGGACTACACCCAGTGGGTGCACTTGATGTGCCCCCACTGGTTCAGATCTCATTCGACCGGTCCGCCCGGGTCGAGTGGAAGAAAAGAAAGAAAAAACTAACTTAGACCCCAGTCAACTGCCCGCAGCCGACTGCGGTCTCGGGGACTACACCCAGTGGGCGCACTTAGCGTGCCCCCACCGGTTCAGATCCTACTCACCCAGACCGAGTGGAAGAGCGCAAATACCAAAGACAACAAAACACCCAGTGGGTGTACAGATTCAACACAAACAATAAGAGATTGTATGGAAGAAAATATTTCAGGTAGCATATCCTAATAGAACAAGGTCAGTCGAAGGTTTACTTACCTGGACATTGGCCTGGAGAGCAGCGCTGGCGTCGTAAGCAGCCTGGCTATTCTCATGCACCGTCTTCATCCGCTCCATCATCACGTTAGCCTGACGGATGGCTTCCGCAGCCGCGTCCGACTAGTTTTCCGGAACGTGGTAGTTGGTGAACAAGGGGGCAGACGACCCAGGTGCGGCAGCTTGGAGCTCCGAAGCGTGAGGTTGGATGACTGAAGGGAACACCGGTACAATCGACGGTGCAGGGCACTCACTCGACAGTGGTACAGCGAAAGTTACAGAGGCCCCGCCTACGTCTTCAAATTGCCGGGCGGTTGGTGTTGTCATCGGTCCCTGCTGAGACGTCTTGCCAGCTGCTACCTTTTTGTTTTTTTGGGCCTAGGGGCCACATCTTCATCATCATCTGGAAGATCGATGACGTTGGGTGGAGCTGCAGAGAAATAAGTCGACCCCAAGTGAATCACTAGAATTTAATCGACCAAGTAATCAAGAACAAGATCCTAAGAGTTTTTACCTGGGTTGGAGGTAACCGCGTCCTCCATCTCCTCATCTCGATATTTGGTAAGAAGAAGTTCCAGATGTAGCAGCACTGCAAATGTCAACATTCAGTCGGTTATGTTTTGTTGCTCGAGTCGACCAAAAGAACGGATCAGATGATTACCCGGAGATGGTGGGGATGGTCACTTTGATTCTGGGCAAAGCCTTCGGTGGTTTAGAGGAGGTGGCTTTCGATGATTTGGGCGCAGGAGGCGGCACAGTCTTGAGCTGTTTAGATACCTTCTCAGTCGGTGCTGGGGAAGACTTCCGAGGGCGCTTCGAAGAATGCCCAGTCGGTGCGGCCACCAGGACCGGGGCACTCGCCGGGTCTTGAGCGTGCTTGGACCTCCTCTCTCTGCGAGGAGGCGAGTCGACCTCTTCATCGTCACTTGAGTCGTCGCTCTCCTCGTCCTCCTCTGCATCTGAGTGCCACTCGCCACTCTCGCCCCCGCTCGCCCCTTCCTCGACGTCTTGCTCCTGCACTCCATTGGGCATCGAGTACATATCAATGAGAGCCTGAAAAGACAATGAACGAAATAAATACAGTCGACCGTCAACAAGGTGTTACACAATGAATCGAGAAGATACTTGACAATGCAGAATCATACCTGTTCCGGCTGGCGCGAATGGTCGAATGGAATCACCCTCCTAGACCCCCGGGGATTATCTTTGTTGCTGGTGATTCCTCTCAGCCATTTCTCCACCTTCACTAACGTCCTCCGGGTGGATCCGAGTGGAGTCCTCGAGTCCCGAGTACATCCACATCAGATGGTCACGGGCTTGGAGTGGTTGGATGCGTCGACTGAGAAAGACCTCCAGCAGGTCCATTCCAGTCACCCCGTCGCGGACAAGTTGGACGACCCGCTCGACCAACGCCTTCACCTGCGCCTTCTCTTCCGGGATCACCCTCAAGGAGGAGGGCTTCTCCACTCGCGCCAAGGAAAAGGGGGGAAGTCCAGTCGACTGACCCGGGGTCGGCTGATCCTTACAGTAAAACCAGGTCGACTGCCAGCCCCGGACCGAGTCGGGAAGGATCATGGCTGGGAAGGTGCTCTTGTTCCTCATTTGGATTCCAAGGCCGTAGCACATCTGGATCACGTGCGTCCTCTCATCACTCGGGTTGGCCTTCTTGACCGACTGGGAGCGTCATGTGAATATGTGCTTGAAGAGACCCCAGTGCGGTCGACAACCCAAGAAATTTTCGCACATCGACACAAAGGCAGCAAGATACACTATGGTGTTTGGAGTGAAGTGGTGGAGTTGAGCCCCGAAGAAGTTCAAAAAACCACGAAAGAAAGGATGGGGAGGCAAAGAGAACCCGCGGTCGACATGAGTGGCGAGGAGAACGCACTCACCCTCCAGCGGCCGCGGCTCGGTCTCGTTCCCCGGGAGCCGCGCCGATTCATGGGGGATCAATCCCCCCCTCAACCAGGTCGTCGAGGTCATCTTGGCTGATCCTCGAATGGATCCAATCACCCTGGATCCAGCCCGGCGGCAGGCCGGACCTTGACGAGGATCCACCCCGGCTAGTCCTCTTTCCTTTCGCCTTCACGGTCGCCTTCTTCGCGCGCTCCAACGCCACCATCTTCTCCTTTCCCATGGCGGCGGATCGAGTCTGAGTGAGGCTACGACGCTGAGAGCGGAAGCGGGCGTAGCAGAGAAATCTGAGGAAGAAGAAAGAGAATGAGGGCGCACTGTTCAAAAGCCCGGTCTGGTGCCTTTTATAAGGTCACTTCCGAGTGACTGACTTGTAGGCCCGGACGATCTTATTAAATCCCGCAACAGTCGCGCGCACGATACGTGGCAAAAAAGGTGGCACAGGAATCGAGGCGACCTGCCTAATCCGTCCCGATTACCACGGCCTCGCCCGTCCAGCGCGCTTCCCAAAATTCGAATCCCGCGAAATCCGCGGACAGCAGAACAACTTGTCAGACGGAAGACATCCTCTGCATCATCATTCGGAACTCTTCCGTAAAAGTTCACTCGACAAAAACAAAGAATGGACCAAGGCGACTGAAAAAGAAGTTGATGTCATCCCCTCAGTTCATTGATCCAGAGCAAGATATACTCATAGCATGAAAAATGAGTCGGAAGTGTTCTCAACTCCTTCCTCACTCAAACCCTGATCCATTCGGGGGCTAATGATGAAGCTATGTACCTAGGGTAGGGTCATGGATCTGTTCAAGATATCCTCCCCAAGGACATACCTAAAGGTACCAGGAGCATTCGAAGAAAAATCATCATCCACTCGACCATGAAGTTATGTTCCACTCGACAATCCTGAAGACACTCGACCGTATAGATAATCACTCGACTATCAGAAGATCTAGAGCCTCTCCACTCTGCAACGGTTGGGAATTAAGTCATGGCTTTAATGGTCATTATGTATCTTTATTGCAGGCGTTACCAGTAGCGTCTCCATCTTTATGTACCTTAAACCCTTTGTAACTGAGGGCCGGAGGGGCTGGCGAACTCTATATAAGCCACCCCCCTCCTCAGGGACAGGGGTTCGCACTTTCTGTAACACACACACACATATAATCGAGTCGACCGCCTCCGGGCTTCGAGACGTAGGGCTGTTACTTCCTTTGAGAAGGGCCTGAACTCGTAAAACTCCCGAGTACAACTCCTCCATAGCTAAGATCTTGCCTCTACATTCCTACCCCCATTCTACTGTCAGACTTAGAACCACGACACTTGGCTCACTTTTATTTGAAGTTACTAAAAATTTCAGAAATTTTTAGAGGAAGAAATATGTTTAGGAAAATGTACCAAGGTGGCTCTTCAAGGAAACAAGAACCCAGGCTTGCAATGCGTGATGCTGATGATGAGCCACCAAGGGACGCTCCAGTGCGGCCCTGTGAATGGCCTTCAGAGGACTTTATGGATCGAGCGGAAATCAAGAAAGAATTTAACGCATATTTGCGTAACGCTGATCTTGTGAACTTCGAAGAGGAAAAGTGCCGCCAGTACCACTATCTCACTAGTTCCTTTGTGAGGAGGTTTGAATTTTCATCTTCACGCAATTCTCCAACTGTCATGTTTGATCTTTATGAAAAATCTTATACGATGGACTTAGAGGATTTTACCACCGCTTGCAAACTTCCACAATGGGGTAGTGTTAGGGAACCTCGCAAATATGAATTTAGAGATTTTCTTGCTAGTATAACTGTGGGGGAATCTAGAGATATAACACAAGCTACCATAGGGAGCATTCACGTTCCTGCTATACATTATTTTGCTCTCTTCATAGGTAGATGCATTAATGGTAAAGATGAGGCATGTCACATGTGTGTCCCTGACCTCAGTATTCTTAGGGGTGCTGTGTTAGGAGATAAATCTTATAATTTGGGAGCCATTGTTGCACGTAGGTTGCATCTTAATAGATTTAATGGAGATTTCTTTGGTGAAATTTATGCAACCTGCATAGCTAATTTTCTTGGTATAACCATACATGAGGATGATATTGAGTTGCCTCCTTCTTATTTGGATTATGAGGCTATGGTTCGTCATCAATTTGTTGAGAGGAACGATCAGTTCCTCCAGTACCGACTAATCTTTGACAGACGACGCACCTATCACGCCGCTCTCCCTGCTTCTACTTTCTTTGACTTTCGGGCAAAAAGGAGATATTTTATAACCAGAGAGGAGGCGGAAGAGTATAAGAGGAGAGCTGAGATAGCTAGCCTCCAAGTTGCAGCCCACGATGCAATGACTGCTGCATCGCAGTACGACCCAACCTATTATTATGGATATCCGTCAGGCCAGCCGTGGCCATAAACCAACTTAGGCCGAAAGCTTAAGCTTGGGGGAGTATGTATTTCTCACCAACATTATATTCATGTTCACACACTCATTGCTAGATGTCGGTGCTCATACTTTTTCATTGTATCATCCATGCTAGTTTATTTCCTTTTTATGCTTTCTTCTTGTGTGTTTAATAAACCTTAAGAAAACCCAAAAAGATTTCCCGTTCTTCTTTTGCTTGTTGGGAGCTTTCCCGTGTAAATAGTTTTATTTCTTTTCTTTTCTTTGGGGGTCGATAGGAGAAGACCATAATTAAATTGTTGAAGTGGCTCTTATATGCATTATTGTTGATCTGACAAAAGAGCCCATACTGCCTTGTCTTCTCCTGTTTATTGAATGCTTGCAGATTCCAACTTAGTCCAATGCACGCGCACTATTATTATTATCCACATCGTTCGATCGTGCAAGTGAAAGGCAATTATGACGATATATGATGGATTAACTGAGATGAGAAAAGTTGGTATGAACTCGACCTCTCTTGTTTTTGTAAATATGATTAGTTCATCGTTCCTGATTCAGCCTATTATGAATAAACATGTTTGCAACGACAACTAGAGATCATAGTTTATTGTGCCATGCTTGATTAGCTAGGAGCTTATAATGGTTTACCTTGCGTGCCAACATGCTATTAAAATGGTTGTGATGTGGTATGATATGGTGGTATCCTCCTCTGAATGATTTAAGTGACTTGACTTGGCACATGTTCACGCATGTAGTTGAAACAAAATCAACATAGCCTTCACGATATTTATGTTCATGGTGGATTATATCCTACTCATGCTTGCATTCAGTGTTGATTAATTTTAATGCATGTTCATGACTATTGTCGCTCTCTAGCTGGTCGCTTCCTAGTCTTTTCTAGCCTTCACCTGTACTAAGCGGGAATACCGCTTGTGCATCCAATCCCATAAACCCCAAAGTTATGCCATATGAGTCCACCATACCTACCTATATACGGTATCTACCTGCCGTTTTAAGTAAATTTGTATGTGCCAAACTCTAAACCTTCAAATAAATATCCTATTTTGTATGCTCGAATAGCTCATGTATCAACTAGGGCTGTCCGTATCTTCCATGTTAGGCGGGTTATTCTCAAGAGGAGTGGACTCCGCTCCTCACTCACGAGAAAATGGTTGGTCATCGGGATGCCTAGTCCCATGCTTTATGCAAACTAAATCAAAATAATTGCAAACAAAACTCCCCCTGGGACTCTTGTTAGTTGAAGGCACTCGTTGTTTCGAGCAAGCCATGGATTGATGCTTGTTGGGGGGGGGGGGGGGGGTATAAACTTTACCATTCTGTTTGGGAACCGCCTATAATGTGTGTAGCATGGAAGATATCGCCATCTCTTGGTTGTTATGTTGACAATGAAAATATACCGCTCAAAATATTATTCATCTCTATTTCAAAACCGAGCTCTGGCATCTCTACAAATCCCTGCTTCCCTCTGCGAAGGGCCTATCTATTTACTTTCATGTTGAGTCATCACCCTCTTATTAAAAAGCACCAGTTGGAGAGCACCGCTGTCATTTGCATTCATTACTGTTAGTTTACATTGAGTATGACTTGACTGGATCTCTTTTACCATGAATTACAATGTCTAGTCAGTCCTTGATCTTTAAAGGTGCTCTGCATTTATGTTTTGCGGTCTCAGAAAAGGCTAGTGAGATACCATCTTATTATATCATATTATGATGTTTTGAGAAAGTGTTGTCATCCGAGATTTATTATTATTGCTCGCTAGTTGATTATGTCATTGATATGAGTAAACATGAGACCTAAGCGTTATTGTGAATATGGTTAGTTTATAATCTTTGCTGAAAACTTGAATGCTGGCTTTACATATTTACAACAACAAGAGCAAACAGAGTTTGTAAAAGTTTTTCTTTATCACTTTCAGTTTGTCAACTGAATTGCTTGAGGACAAGCAAAGGTTTAACCTTGGGGGAGTTGATATGTCTCCGTCGTATCTACTTTTCCAAACACTTTTGCCATTGTTTTGGACTCTAACTTGCATGATTTGAATGGAACTAACCCGGACTGGCACTGTTTTCAGCAGAATTGTCACGGTGTTATTTATGTGCATAAGCAAAAGTTCTCGGAATGACCTGAAACTTCACGGAACGTCTTTTTGGAAATAATAAAAAAATCCTTGCAAAAGATGAAGACCAGGGGGCCCACACCTTAGCCACGAGGGTGGGGGGCGCGCCCCCTACCTCGTGGCCCCCCTGGAGCTCCTCCGACCTCAACTCCAACTCTATATATTTGCTTTCAGGGAGAAAAAATAAAGAAGAAGGATTCATCGCGTTTTACGATACGGAGTCATCGCCAAGCCCTAAAACCTCTCGGGAGGGCTGGTCTGGAGTCCGTTCGGGGCTCCGGAGAGGGGAATCCGTCGCCATCGTCATCATCAACCATCCTCCATCACCAATTTCATGATGCTCACCGCCGTGCGTGAGTAATTCCATCGTAGGCTTGCTGGACGGTGATGGGTTGGATGAGATTTATCATGTAATCGAGTTAATTTTGTTAGAGTTTGATCCCTAGTATCCACTATGTTCTGAGATTGATGTTGCTACGACTTTGCTATGCTTAATGCTTGTCACTAGGGCCCGAGTGCCATGATTTCAGATCTGAACCTATTATGTTTTCATGAATACATGTGAGTTCTTGATCCTATCTTGCAATTCTATAGTCACCTACTATGTGTTATGATCCGATAACCCCGAAGTGACAATAATCGGGACCACTCCCGGTGATGACCGTAGTTTGAGGAGTTCATATATTCACTATGTGTTAATGCTTTGGTCCGGTACTCTATTAAAAGGAGGCCTTAATATCCCTTAGTTTCCGCTAGGACCCCGCTGCCACGGGAGGGTAGGACAAAAGATGCCATGCAAGTTCTTTTCCATAAGCACGTATGACTATATTCGAAATACATGCCTACATTACATTGATGAACTGGAGCTAGTTCTGTGTCACCCTAGGTTATGACTGTTACATGATGAACCACATCCGGTATAATTCTCTATCACCGATCTATTGCCTACGAGCTTTCCATATATTGCTCTTCGCTTATTTACTTTTCCGTTGCTATTGTTACAATCACTACAAAATACCAAAAACATTACTTTTGCTACCGTTACTTTTGTTACCGTTACCACTACTAGCATATTACTTTGCTACTAAATACTTTGCTGCAGATATTAAGTTTCCATGTGTGGTTGAATTGACAACTCAGCTGCTAATACTTGAGAATATTCTTTGGCTTCCCTTGTGTCAAATCAATAAATTTGGGTTGAATACTCTATCCTCGAAAACTGTTGCGATCCCCTATACTTGTGGGTTATCAGCCAGCAAAAGATAGTCACCAATATCGTCATCAACAACATCGCTCCCATAGCAGATAACAAATAGTACATCCGTCGTGATACGTTCATGTCTCAATCTGCAGTTGTTGTTACATGAGCAATGCTTTTATGCATGTTTTCCTATTCATCTAGTATGTTATATTGTTGCATGCTACTTTCTGTTCTAGTCATAAATTGTTTACTGGAATTAATTATAATTTGCCTAATATTTCAACACCCAACACAGGCACTCATCCGTGATCGCAGAATATGTTCTCATCCGTGCTCAAACATGGCACTCATCCAGCGTCTCCCCACCTTCCTCTAACTAGCAGAATGTTTGTGTGTTGTCAGGGGCTGTTAAAAGAAATTAAGATGTTACTCGTAGAGCGACAAT
This sequence comes from Triticum urartu, assembly GCF_003073215.2. NCBI lineage: Eukaryota > Viridiplantae > Streptophyta > Magnoliopsida > Poales > Poaceae > Triticum > Triticum urartu. The sequence goes on from NC_053024.1 coordinate 671,623,095, forward strand.
AATCAAGGACATTGTGGTCACAACTAACAAGCATTTTAAAATTTTGACAATCAACTAACACCGATCATACTATCAAACACAATAATATGTTATTGACAAATTTAATTTTTTTATTGAAACAAACCAGTAATTGAATGGTTAGGATAGCGGTGGTACCCATCCGTATGTGTATAGGTGGTGTGCAGACATTGTTATCTATATTTCTTTAGACTTTTATCAAGACATACGACATTTTTTACTATCTTGCACTTTTATTGTTTTAAATATAAACACATCAAGAAATCCGGATTTCATTTCACTATTCTCATTCCGGTTTTCCGTGGGAAGAACTAATGCATACTTACTAATATCTCAACGCTCCAACCTTCTACACATGGAGGCTATCCAAAATATTATTATTATTACCATTACCACTTATTTATTTGGTAGAAGATGCCATCTATTTTACAGAATTATGACATAATTTTCAAGCACGCACAATGATATTGATTTCACTATAAATAATGCATTTGTATGTCAAGGATACAAGTTTTACTGCACACTCGTAGAACATTCTCAAGATTCAGTTACAGACCAAGCATGACATGACATGAGAAAACCCAACAATGATGTGTGCGTGAAAATCTTTCACCATGTAGTGACCCCTAAAAGAATCAAATAGATGCCATGCTTATTTTGACACAAGCTCACTAGTTGTTTAGGCCACCTAAATTGGCATCCTTCAAATACACCGGACGACGTTCCATTATGGAAATCTGGCAGCAAAGGTGAACATTTACAATGCTATAAATCAAAATCAACAAATCAACAATGCATACCGATCAAATCAAAGAAGCTAGCAAAATTACAAGAAAACCTTTATGCAAACCTTCATACAGTGCCACCCATCTTGGTGACGAATTATGACAAAACCTTTATGCAAAAGTTATCTTAATTTATCGGTCAATAGTGTTCCCAAGTTTGGTTTGGTTTGGAACCTGATGGCATCCCAACTAAGAGCATTGTCATCAGAAAAGTTCAGGGATAGACCACAAGATGAACTTGGTGTAGATGTTAGTCTCCAGGAATTCTATGTGTGTTGGTCTACCAATCATGGTAGTGAGGTCCCGTCCATGGGTAGATTGGTCAAAATTAATGTCACACCTCATGCATGGGTTTACCGAAAAAGGCTTTCGCCCCGCTTTATAAATAAAGCAAACCGCCAAGAGCACATACAAGACTAGTTCAACACACACACCCAAGTCGCACAAAAAAGGTCCAAAGGTTCTGCTGAGGGCACAGCTCAACAAGCCCAAAAACGCAACACAACATAAAAAGACAGCTCAGCCAGGACCAAGGCCGTAGCCGGAGCTGGATCAGATGATGGCGCGTGGATCTGGTCCCAACAATTACTCCCTCTATTTCAAAATATAAGGTGAAATAATTTTGCAAAAGTTAAAGCTTTCTACTACATCCGTTTCAGTTTACAAGTCCTACGCGTATACCTAGGTTGCCAATTTTATCACCTTAATATAAACTATATAACACAAAAATTATACGGTTTGAAAATAAAACATCTGAAGTTTATATTGGTATATTTTTTGTAATATATAACTTGTATTAGGTTGGTCAAATTGACGACCTAGGGACACGCGCACGCCCTGTAAACTAAGAGAGAGGTAGTATGTTAGATCAAATATAACAAAATACACCCTACACCTACAATTTACTAAATAAATCAAACATGGAAAAATAATCATTATGAATCTAATGATACTGATTTGCTATAGTAGACATTTATATTTTTCTCTATAAACTTGGTCAAAATTAGATAAGTTTGAATTTTAAAAAAATAAATACACCTTACAATGTCAAACTGAGGGGGAATTCAGCATTTTCGTAAAGACTCGACATTTCCTTGAATTATCAAATGATACAGTTGGGCAGGCAGAGCTCTGTTCTTGCTCGATTATGAAGTGCATAATAATGGCAACAAGCACATTTTCGGAACGAATCAGGGGTGATGTCGTGCCTTGAAGAGCATACGAAAAAGACATTTTGGGAGCCTTGATCATCATCGAAAGTAAGTTGATTGATGGTGCCTTGTCGACCCTTGAGCTTCTTTAGAAGCCAGATACCAGAACTGGACAAAGAATTTGAACAGTAAGGACCTGGACAAAGAATTTGACCTGTAAGGACAAATAATTTGAATTGTTTGTACATTCGTAAGTGAGGCTCTGATGTTGGCTTTTATGTGGTGGTTCTTCAAGTATGGTGCAATGCATGCAATTATGACATGCAAAAATGTAGTTAGCCCCCTAAAATAATTACTCCATTCACATGAATTTGACAAGTTGGAAAATACATTAGGCGGTTCTTACGGTAATGTTTCCAATGGAATGGCCAACACAATGTATGTTTACAATACACCTCATTCAGTATCCTCTTTGTATTATTATGTAGCAAAACTCACTACTTTATATTAGCCTAACCGAAGTACTAAAGTTGGATGCATGGCATGCACATAATTCAGACAAAAATGAAAATAATCAGTATTAACGAGATGAGCAATATGCCCTAGAAAGAAAAATAATAAGATTCATAAACATGAATGGAGAACAAACTTGTGTTCTTGGTGCTTTTAAATGTAGGATCTATCTCTATGGGGCTTGGCAAAATCTGAGTGGTCTGTCTTGAATTGTCAAATGTGCATAACTCGCGTTAGATTGAAGAAGCCTTAAGGCATCTACACCCGATGCTATATTTAGTAAGGCATTTAATACGGACAAATCGTTTGCTGCACACCTTTTTAGATTTTTGGCTTTTGCCCGCTTTTGCCCGCCTTTCCTTACTAGTAAGCATGCACGTGCAACGCACGTCTCAAACGTAAAACAGGTGAATTCACATAATATAAAAAAATGAACGTTTTTAAAAATATAAATTAAATGGATACACAATGTTTGATGTTGCTCAAATTGTATTTTCAAAAGCGAGACACGATAGTGGTTATGTTGCTGCATAGAGTAATAGCAGGAAAATATTCTCATTTAAATAAAATCAGTAATTATTTATTAATGCAGTAATATATGCATGTAGTATAGTCTTCTCTTCGAGTGTAGCCAGGAAAAAAAGTATAAACTGCCTGACGGTGCAATTATATTGTTCAAGATGCTTAATTCTTGAATCTTATTTTATTCTACTAATCTGCATAGCAAAATATATATTTGTACTAATTTGGATCAAATTATATATATTTTTTGGTTGTGTGGACTGCCAAAATTATATAGCTACCTACTATGGATAATAGGAAATAGAAGATGATATGTGACTACAACGACTTCTATATGAAATAAAGATGATTTACAAGAACTAATTGAAATGTAAAAGGGCTAGAAGAAATCTAATAATTATCATGATAGAAAATATTTATCCGGTTTTGTATGTGTTTATGCGTTGGCAACCATACTAACTTACAATGATGTAAGACGCTTTGTACGTATAGAAACTGAAATGAGTTATGAAGAAAAATAAAGATGGAAGGAAAAGTATTCTAGAGTATTTGTCAAGCTTAACCTTATCAAGCTTTCAGGTCAGCTTCTAAATTACAAAAAAAATGATGAATCCTCAAATAAGAAAGAGCCAACAATTTGGAACATGCTACAAAACTGGTGAAGATAGAAAGCATTCATCCTCTTTTTCCTTGTCGTAAGGAGTAGCTTCAGCATACATTTGTAATAGTGTAATACCTGATCCGAAAAAAGTTGTTTATTATTATTATTGAAGGAAAGAGGCGCACAGACAAAGAAAGAGAGGCGGTGCAAATAAGGCCTTAAACATCATGTCTTCAAGTTTGATGACTGCAGATATATTGGATCATTCGAAACTGCACAAATATATAAGAATAAATATATATGCCAAAATAGCGAAAGGTATTTGGTTTCTCTGTCATGAAACAAAAAATCTGACTGAGTACAGTTTATATGATTTCTCTGTACCAATATACGGCAGCTGTATTAGGACAGATCCTTTGAAGGATCTATTTATTGGAACTCAGCCGGATTAGTTTCTTCATTGGATCCTTCTGTATGGTAAAATTCTCTTTATTGGAACGCAGTAGAGATTGCATACCTTTACAGAACAGCAAGAGATATTCTCTAACAATAGTTACGGAGTCATGTGACCCGTTTTAGATGTATAGAATCATGTAACTGAAATAGTAGTACATCTTCAATATCTTGCCTCCTACTGAATCTTATATAATTTACTGGATTGCTGTGCAATTATGTTAAAGTGACGCGTGTAAAGTTTTCTCTAAGAATGAATCATATATTCTGATTTCCAACCTATCCCTAGAGATAGTGCCTAGCCAAGTGCAACCCACCTTAATTCCAGGTAAAGCAACGTCATACGTAAAACACACACTGATCAAATAGCACAAATAAGGCAATTCTAATCAAGGGGATGGTGTTACCTCTTGATACGGTCCAGTTTAATGCATATGGTGGTACAAAGTAAAGCCCAAGGAAGCCGACATGAACATGAGAAGTAATCATGGGAAATAGACTCTGCATCTTGACTTCTTCAGTATCCCTCTTGATCCTACTTTGTAAGACAAGATTGCTGCATTCTTATGTACGTGCCATATATAATTACACATTTTCAGTACAGCAATCGGCAACCTAAGATAATCCCAAATCTATAATTCTAGATTGCTTGAAGGCCCACGATTCTTATTTAATATGTAATGCACGTGCACCCACTGAACAGACACTTTGTCGGCATGGGTGCTGCGAACGGAGCTGAAGTCAACGCGGATGTCGATGGTTGCCGGAGAGCATGCCCTGGACGTGGATGGAGTCGTCGCAGTAGCGGCAGAAGAGCGCCTGGCCTCCAAACAGAAGACGGTGGCGGCGATAGCACGTGTGTTCCCGGAGAAAGACGAAGCTCCTCGCGCTTCCCCCATCGTGGCTAGCGTGCATGATGGCGGCAGGCGGCTCGCGATTAGCTTCCTAATAGGATGGATGCGTCCGAGATAAGTTTTTTAATAGGATGGATTTGTCTGAGATTAGTTTCCTTATAGGATGGATGCACTCTGATTTAGTTTCCTAGAATAGGACGCACCCGTGATTATTAGTTTCCTAATTGCGCAGGCGTGGAGTTTCATATTTTCCTCCACGGTGGAGTACGGTCAGTCAATGTAAATAGCTAAGTGCACACAGAAAATGATTTAGGTTAAGGCTAACCGATAGATTGATTTTAGTGGGCCTAATCGTGCGGTGGTATTGGATCTGTGTACGCTTTGTGGGGGGTGCTTAAAAAAGTTCTTGTTTGATTGTTTAATAGTAGTATAGATGTTCCCGAAGAAAGACGAAGCTCCTCGCGCTTCCCCCATCGTGGCTAGCGTACATGATGGCGGCAGGCGGCTCGCGATTAGCTTCCTAATAGGATGGATGCATCCGAGATAAGTTTTTTAATAGGATGCATTTGTCTGAGATTAGTTTCCTAATAGGATGGATGCACTCTGATTTAGTTTCCTAGAATAGGATGCACTCGTGATAATTAGTTTCCTAATTGCTCAAGCGTGGAGTTTCATATTTTCCTCCACGGTGGAGTACGGTCAGTCAATGTAAATTGCTAAGTGCACAGAGAAAATGGTTTAGGTTAAGGCTAACCGTTAGATTGATTTTAGTGGGCCTAATCGTGCGGTGGTATTGGATCTGTGTACGCTTTGTGGGGTGTGCTTAAAGAAGTTCTTGTTTGATTGTTTAATAGTAGTATAGATACGTGCCATATATAATTACACATTTTCTGTACAGCAATCGGCAACCTAAGATAATCCCAAATCTATAATTCTAGATTGCTTGAAGCCCCACGATTCTTATTTAATATGTAATGCACGTGCATCCATTGAACAGACACTTTGTCGGCATGGGTGCTGCGAACGGAGCTGAAGTCAATGCGGATGCCGATGGTTGCCGGAGAGCATGCGCTGGACGTGGATGGAGTCGTCGCAGTAGCGGGAGAAGAGCGCCTGGCCTCCAAAGAGAAGACGATGGCGGCGATAGCACGTGTGTTTCCGGAGAAAGACGAAGCTCCTCGCGCTTCCCCCATCGTGGCTAGCGTGCATGATGGCGGCAGGCAAGGTCGTTAGAATCGCAATTCTGTTATACGATTCTACGACTTTACGATCCAAACTAACCCCTATGATTCTACGATTTTAGTTCTTAGAATCTACGTTTCTACGATCCTGATAGTGGAGATTCTACGATTTGCGATCCTACCATCAAAGCTCCGATCCGATTCAAAATCGCGATTCTGGCAGGCGGCTCGCGATTAGCTTCCTAATAGGATGGATGCGTTCGAGATAAGTTTTTTAATAGGATGGATTTGTCTGAGATTAGTTTCCTAATAGGATGGATCCACTCTGATTTAGTTTCCTAGAATAGAATGCACCCGTAATTATTAGTTTCCTAATAGCTCAGACGTGGAGTTTCATGTTTTCCTCCACGGTGAAGTACGGTCAGTCAATGTAAATTGCTAAATGCACACAGAAAATGGTTTAGGTTAAGGCTAACCGTTAGATTGATTTTAGTGGGCCTAATCGTGCGGTGGTATTGGATCTGTGTACGCTTTTGTGAGGTGTGCTTAAAGAAGTTCTTGTTTGATTGTTTAATAGTAGTATAGATATAGATTAGGTTTTCATGGTTTTTTTAGCACAACTCTGCTTCTCAGGAAAAAGGAAAAAATCACAACTTTTGCTTCCACGAGATGCACGGCCCGTGTTTCTGCCTGAAGCACAACTTGAAAAAGGGAAAAGCACACTGTGCTTCCCCGAAAAAGGGAAAAACACATCCTGTGCTTATGGGCTGCATTTTTCTTTCGATATTCTTTTTTTATTGCCTTACTTTCATTTTTTCATCTTTTTTCCAATTTCTGAACTTTTTGTGAAAAAAGTTCATCAAAACCTTTTAAATGTGGGATCTAGTTTTGAAGATCATGATGCATCCAATGATGAAAACGGTTTTGTATTTGTACGCATGGTTCAAAAGATAAACCATTTTATATAAACGAATCTATAGAAGAAGAAAAAACTCATGCGGTGCGCCACTTGTCTTTTTTTGTTGGTGCTCCATTTGTCAGCACCAGGCAAGATGAGGAGTGGCATTTGCACGGGATAACCCTTAACCAGTGATTTCGTTGAAATTCAGAACATTTTTTCCTGAGTGGTGAAATTCGGACAAGTGAATTGCCTTTCTCCAAGCAAACTTTTATTTTTCAGTTTGTCTAATTCACATCTAAATGTTTTTAAGGATGTCACATCTAAGCTCCCACAAATATATAATACAACAACAAGAAAAAAAATAGGACAAAAAAATAAACCACAAACAGAATGGACATCAATTTAGATATGACATAACTATGTCACATCTTTTAGCAGTTCTGAGCAAACCAGATAGCCCACAAGGTAACCGCACCCGACACGTCCCCTACTTTTTTTTTTGAGACAAAGATATGTCCCCTACTAGACCCATTGGTTCAGCGGCCCGACCCAAAAAACTAAAGGCCACTTGCGCATTCTGGGCCGTCCCCGGTTTCAGGTTGGGGCCACGGGAGGCGGCAGAGTCACCGAAGACCCATCGGGACTAGTGGGTCGACCCAGCTAGCTTCACGACCCGCCGCCGCCGCCGCCGCCGCAGGCGGCCACCGCGCCATACACGCTCTCCGCTGTCAACACCCAACGCCCGGCCTCCTCTTCCGCCTCCTTCGGCGCAGACGCTGGGTTTAGGCTTGGTTGTGGGTAGCAGAGCAGAGCGCGACAGCGGCGGCGATGGCAACGGCGAAGAAGGGGACGGCGACGCCGCTGGCCTCCGCGTTCTCGCCGGAGGAGACGAGGAGAGCCGTGTCCCGCGTGGCCCAGGCCATCGCCGACCGCCGCGCCGACCTCGCGCGCATCCAGGGCTTCTTCGCCGACAACGCCGCCCTCGTCAACCTCGTCCAGCGCCTCCCCGACGAGCTCTCCCACCAAATCATGGTCTCTCACTCATCCCTACCTCCTCTCGTCATCCTATTTAGCAGCATAGCTACTTCCCACGAGCCAATTTAGTGATCCCCTGGTCTGGTTTCGCAGGTCCCCTTTGGTGGCGCCGCCTTTTTCCCTGGGAGCTTGATCCACACCAATGAGCTCCTGGTATGGCATTCCACAGATTCTTTGGCCTTGGAGCTTCTACCTGCCTGCTTGGTTTTCTGCCTGCGACTGTAACATGTGTGCTGACAATTTTGTTTGGGTTGTGCCTTAGGTGCTTCTGGGGGATGGGTACTACGCTGATAGGTCTGCGAAGCAGACGACCGAGATACTGCACAGGAGGGGGATGGAGTTGGAGGCTCAAATGGAGGCCATCAAGGCAACCATCTCCGACCTCGAGGCTGAGGCCAAGTTCTTCGAGTCCACCGCTGCGGAGGCTTCGGTAAGGCTCTTGGCTCTTGTGAAATCTTCAGAAATAGTGTATTCCTATGCTAGTGTTCAGCTAAGAGGTTACTGTAGTAGCAATTTGGTTGAGGTCACTGGTAAGGGGAAAGGGAAATTGATACTGAATTACAGTAGATTGATGCTGACATGGGGACTCTGCACTTGTGATACTTATATAGCATGCAGACTAAGCTATAACATCTTAGCCTTGTTGCATTGAAAGCTGGGTGCTTCTTGTTGCTAACATGTTTGTTAATCTACGCCGTGGAAACTAGTGTAGATCCATCTATATAAAATGGGTGTGGTCTTACTATACATACTACATTGAGGTGCAGCAATATAACCTTTTTGGCTCCGAACTGAATTACTCAATATGATTGATCTTTCATTGTATTATACTCTATTGTCTTAACAAATTCGATAACTATTCTCATGTTGGTCTTCAGCCTATAGTTTAATTGTGGGTTTTGCTTCTGTGCAAAATTATTTCTAACTGGATCCTTAATTATATTGATGCCCGCAGGAGGGTCTTGTTGAAATAAGGGAAGAATATGATGAAGAAGACACAGAAATAATTTCATCAAAAACAGGTAATCATTTGGAGCTTTTGTTTATTTAGCTACTGATATTCTGCATCCTTCTTATCTTCAGTATGTATTGGCTCTTTTTGTCATCTTAGTATGCTGAACTGTAATGATGATGTTGTACTGACATGCATATCCCACTTGTGAGTCCTTGGGGTTCAGATTCAAATTTACCCTATCCAAATTGACTTTTATTGACATCTTATACTTCTTGATTATTCCTGAATTGACAAGGTCTAGAGTAATCCTGCAGAAAGTTGGCCTATTGGTATCTCATTCTACAATTGAATGTTGTTTGGCTGAGAGCATTATATTTTTTTTGTAGTATATTTATTTTTGCAGACATTATGTCAAGACTATCTTGTTGTGCTGAGATGATTGCTGCCTTCAAATGAAGCAGTGGCAAACCTTTAGCACTTACATTTGTTGCCAAGTAACAACTTCTGCTTCAGCGTGACTTTCTACGTATCTTTCCCAGAGGCTTCAAGTTCTTCTGGGGGCATATCAGATGAGGAACATGCTCGGATGATGGCTAGGTTTGATGAGCTTGAAATGTTAGAAAAGGAAGCTGGAAGTACTTCCGAAGATGAAGGTGATGATGACGACGACGATGGTGACGATGAAGATGCTGGAACAAGTGAGGATGGTGAGGAAAATGGGGAAACATTAAGTTATGGCAATGAGCATGACAATGTTAGTTTTGGTGCCTCAGTTTCTGGAAGTGGTGGTAATGGCCAGAGTCAAGGAAATGCCCAGGTATCTTTGTGCTTGTCTAGCTGGCATGGCATAATTTGGTGTAATATTAATTTGACCAATGTGTTTATATGTTGGTGTTCGAACTAATAGCTGAAGAGTGCACTAAAGAAGCTAGGAGAGAAGGAAACACTACAAGGTTCTTCTCTTGCGCCATCAGGCAGTACCTCCGTAAGCTCATTATTCCTTTTTCAACACCTTCTACTTTGTGCCTGAATGAATGGCTAGCAGTCAAAATTGGTTATCTTAGCTTCTGTAACAGTAACAGTGTGTTTCATCTAATGTGCAGATAACAAACTCTGAAGTTCAGGCTTCGCTTAGAAAAGGTTAGTCGTGATACTGGCATGTGGGACACCATATTCAGGATGTGTACATGATATTTTGATTACCTAGTGACACACCTAATTGTTTTGCTGATTTTTATTGTCATCTTGTTTGTGTAAGAGTTGGTACTCCTTTTTGCACCAACGTGTTTGCTTGAAGTTCTTAAAATTACCCTGCTTATATGCCTTTGACCTAAATTTCCTACTTGCAGCTGTTTCTTTTAAAGATGAGAACGGGCAAATAGTTAGTTCATCAAGGTACTCTTCAGGACCCAAGGTATGTATTCGAAGGGATTTTTGTTGGAAATAATGTGCCCTCCACCCCCTCGACTTCTCTCACATTATCTGAAATTTTACTGGGCCATGGCCCATTTATTCCAACATTATTTTCATCATTCCTTGCCTATGTAATTTTTTTTTCATATTTTTTGGTCGCTGTTCTTCTATAGAAACATAATGAGGCAACATGGATGTGAGTACTAGCTGTCCTCAGTTCTCACAACATTTGTCAGTCTTTTTGGTCACGGATGTCCAAAATACTTCTGATATTATGAATCCAGTCTGCATATGTCATATGTAGACATGATTGTCTGGCTGTGCTTTAGATCTTCGCACCCGGTTAACTTCTTAGTCTATTTTTTAACATAAACTTTGTGCTAACCTGGCCTTGTGTTTGCCCTTTTACCTTAGGCTAGTAGAGGTGTAGAACTATTGCACTCTCCTTTCGCAAGTATATTATATTTTGGATACTGACACGGTCTCAAACATGCAACTTTGACTATTCCTTGTATACATATTTGAGCACATGATAATTAGGAGATATTCTTATAAAATATTTAATGATGTCGTTTTTGCAACGACTCACCATCTAAATAGTTCTTCTATATGTATTAGTAGTTAAAGTTACTGTGTGCTTTCTAGAAGTTCATAATTTTGTGAAGCGAGGTAGTCGTTCTCTGTGAAGTAAAATCAGGCACCATTCTGAAGACCTAGGGATGCAGTTTATCTAATGTTTCATTTGTAGTGTTCTATTGTTTTTATGTATTTACTATTAATAGTGCTGACTATAGTTACTTGCCTGGCAGGTTTCTTCATCTCGCGATCGGCAGATACTACCAGGTGGACAAAAGGTCATTTGCTCGTACTCTGATGTATAGTGACATACACCTTTTTGAATTGCATTTCACCCTGTTTATGCCCTTCACCAGGCTTTCACGGGATCTATTGTTGAACACGATGAAGGTCTCTCAGTGATCGAACAACCAAGGAGTAATGATAGTGAGAAAGTAAGCTCCATCCTTTGAGTCTTTCCATTGGCATTGTGTGGTGTGCATTTATGTTTTATCTGATCCCTGTAAACTCCTTGCCTGAACATATCTGGCAGCCTGCTAGTTCCGCTTCTTCTTCAAGGCCCATGTCTAGATTCAAGATGCAGAAGGGAGGACGCTGAGTATGCCTCTTGGACACTAGAATTAACACAGGATCATCTACTTCGAGTCGCTGGCAAGAGCTGCATTGACAAGTACCATGCATCAGAATGATGCGCCGCATTTTGGACAGGGGTCCTTTTGAGTTTGTCAGTGCGTCGGGAAGGACAGAAGTGTTGGCATTCTGAACGTATGACACTATCACCTCAACTTTTATCCTGGGTCTTTTGCCGTTGCCTGTACGGTGGAATGGTTTGATGCGTGTCTACAATTTGTACGCGCGATATGCTTAGAAATGCAAAGAAAATTGCTTAGAAGGAATTGAAACAGAGGCTGATAGAGAGATGAACGATTTGTGGTCAATTGATTGGTTAAATCTGGGAGTAATTAAGCATACGTTAATACTAGGTAGGAAATGAATCAAACGACTCGTTTGATTCATTATAATCAGAGAGCCAGGAGGGTTTTTTTTCAACAGCCAACTAATGTTTCCTACACATCATGGCCATGGCATGGTCAAAGTGGTGGCCCAGGCACCTCTTCGCTTGGCGCCTGTGAACCCCACCAGGATGCGACCCCTGACATATCTTCACACCTGCAGGAAGGGAGGAGAAGACCAATTCGAACAACAGACGTACTCCTTCCGTTCCTAAATACGTATAAGATGGATGTTTTGAACTACCAAAATATTTAGGAATATAGGGAGTATTATATTATCGGTTTTGCTAAAGCACATCTAGATGTGCAATAAATATTGCACATCTAAGTCCTATGTCATTGATCTTATGTTGAGATTCGTGTGGATATTTTCTTTTCTTTTTTTCCTCTCTTTATGCTTGATTCACTCACTTAGATGTGCAATAACTAGAGCACATCTAGATGTGCCCTAGACACACCCTTATATTATATGTACCAATGCAGGTCGATGTTGGGTACTACACATGCTTTCACAATTCAAGCATATTCGATGATGGTCTGTGTCTAGGTTTTAGTCGACTGAGGCTTAATCAAGTCTCAGTCAAGTGATAATAATATAAGAAGAAAAAAACTTGAAAAAAAATTATGTATGAATCTCCATGCAAGATAAAAGATCATGTATGAATCTCCATGTAAGATCAAAGAAATATAGCGTCGACTGAGACATAACAAAGTTGACTTAGCAAAGCTGTTTGATGATTGGTTTCAACTCGTCTCTTTTCAGAAGTCTTGAGTACTATGTCAAGCCAAAGTGTATGCCTGGGAGTCGGGTTGTTAGGGTTCCGGTAGCCGCCAGGGATGCAGGAGGTTAGGCCGGCGTGCATGGAATCAACTGAGGCGAAAAAATAATTCAGGCCACAGACACATGGCTGTCAGGGTTTCTCTTGAACAGAGCAAAAATCCCCTTTCTTCCCTATGCCTATGGGCAATGGATTGCTTGTAGAAACTTTTCCAAGAACCTAAAAATTCTCGATGCCCATATAGATGCCTCTAGGTCGTTTGACATTTTCTTCAAGTCTCGAATAGTTCAATTTCAATGTACCTTTGCACCTACTCCCTCTGTCCCATAATACAAAAGTTTAGTTTGTACAACGGTCTTATATTATGGGATGAAGGACATACTTTTCTATTTCTATTTGTACAAAAGTGCATCTTGCTGCACAATGGATGAGGCCACGGCGGCGGTGTTGGCTGGGATTGGATCAGGGTCAAGGGCACTGCCGATCGAGTGGCGGGAATTCGGACAACCGTGGAATGGGAGTCTTCCGCGGTGGTAGTGGATACAGCGACGGTCTCTGTTTCTGCCATCTAGCCACCTTCCGGTGGATGCGGCTCGAATCGTACCCCTTCTGGCCGTCGATGACGAACTCCTCGAGAACCATGGCGTTCTTGGCCAGGAACTTGACGAGACGTACCTGGAGGCAGGTCAGCTTCTCCGTGTCGAACTTTATCACCACCCTCCTTAACGAATTCTGGAGGCAGGGCAACCTGCATCTGCGGCAAAGTCCTTGAAGGTCCGAATCATCACAACAATCTTCGTCCCCATCGTCCAAGTCCGACATGGCGGCAATCTGATCCGGTTCTGAGATTTCTTCGAGGTACTCCAGCCATCTGAACTTCAGCCGGACCTCGCGCACCGCGGGGCAGCACGACAGCAGGCTCACGACGGCCCTCGCCACGGCGCCGTGGTTCTGGACACACCACCCGCAGAGCTCTTCAACCTCGAGCAGATCGAGGTTGGGAAAATAAAACGACATAGTATCGGCGAGGTCGCCCATGGAGTAGGCGGTGAGCTTGAGAACCCTCACGTGACGCATGGAGTCGACATTGAGCATGCAACGATTTCTCACTATTGCCGCCGGGGAGTGCAACGCCAGGTGGACCTCCTCCAGGTGCGTCATGGGCGACTCGAAGGAGAAGGAGGTGCCTTGGAAGGTGACGACGCTGCAGCCTAAGCGGCGGAGGCGGGGCGCGTCGACCTCGATGCTGCACACGCCGGCAAAGTAGAGGTTCTCGAGGCCGCAGTTGGCCATGAGGAGGACGGTGGCCGCCGGGCATCGGACGCGGTAGCTGTAATTGGGCAGGGTGTCCACGAATCTCACGGACTCAAGGTGGATGTCGGCGAGCTTGGGCGCGGCGGAGATTATGTCCTGGAGCGTGGCAAGCTTCGTGCGGCACCGCCGGAGCCGCATGGCCTCCAGGCACGGGAACGCTAGGGGCCGCCGTCGGTCCGAGAAGGGCTCGAGGGCGTAGCCGGTGAGCTCGAGGACTCGGAGAGCGGCGAAGGGTACTGAGCGCAGGGAGTACGGGAGCGTGCAGCGCCCGTAGTCTAGCCACTCGAGCCGGAACTCCTCGGCGTCGGCGACGTACTCCTCCGGCACGACGACGACGCCGGCGCTCTCCTCCTCCGCGGTGCCGACGGGGTCCGCCTCGTCCTCGATGCCGGAGGAGTCCTCCTCGTCATCGATGCTGGAGGAGTCTTCCTCCTCGTCTTCTTCCGGGCTGCTGGCGGCGTGCAAGGTGCCGTAGTCGCGCGTGCGCATGCTGTCGTCGCGCATGACGAGGGTAAACTTGTTGGGGCCGCGGCCGCTGGAGCGGATCAAGCCAAGGCGCGCGTTTGTGATGTCATCCAGCACGCGAGTCCAGAGAGGGTCGCTGCCGCCGCCGCCGCCGCCGGTGGTATAGGAACGGTAGTCGACGTTGACGGCGCCGGTGTCGAGCCAGAGCGGGCGGCGCCATCGCCGGGAGAGCGCGGTGGTGCTGGCGGCCTCACGTACCGGGGCGAAGGAGAGTATGTGGATGAGCAGGTCGTCGGGGAGCTCGGAGAACCGGTCCCGCGCGGCGGCGGTCGCCATGCATCCGGATCGAGTGTTCTGTTAGGGCTCTGTACCTTTGCGTGACATCGTTATACGTTCTTTTTAGGGCTTGACATCCTTATGTGGACGTACTAGTGTACCACCAGAGAAGGCCCAAAGTAGAAGGGCATTGGCGCTTGGGCCGTCCAATGCATTAAGCCATCGCAACATTGTCTTGTGCACGTCGTTATGCAACTGTGTCTCAAAAAAAAGGTCGTTATGCAATATCATTGATGTTGCGATCACAGTCACAGCGCAACGCCATTGCAGTGTCGCCTATATTGAGCTCGTCGTTATGCAACATCATCAATGTTGTAGTCGTCGTGGCGTAGCATCATTGTCGTTGAAGGCACATCGCCGTTGTTGCAGTCGCCATGACACGACGTTTGCAACATCGTTTGTATTGCACTCGCCATTATGCAACATCGTATGTGACGCAGCAGCGCTCGTAGCACACAACCTAGTGTTCAGCATCGTAAGCCACTAGCGACGATTGCCGTCAGCATAGTCGGGTTCGTAGGAGAGGCACACCATGCCCATTGCAAAAGAAAGGAAGAAGCACCACGGTGTGTCCCCTCCCAGACCAGGTCTTTGCAGCAGCTTGTGTGAGCATGGTGCTACCAAGGAGAGAGGGCACGGTGAACTTATGTGGTGGCGACGAGAAATTTTGGGGAGACGGCGGAGTGGGATTTTGATGGAGGCGACGAAGTGGAGCGTGGAAAGATAAGATTGCAGGAGAGGTAGAGAGTGGTGGGTAGGGCATGGGGGTATGTGTCGCTCGAGGGAGGCGAACTGGCGTATGGCTGCAATAAGTTGGTTGATTGTAATATTTCCCCACAATATAAACAGAAGTGCTTAATAATTTAAGTATATGTCTAAAAAATACTATATGCATAGAAAAGAAATACTAAGTATACAACTGTGCAGGAAGTGTGTCTTCGCTAGGGTTTCTCGCGAGAAATGCTACACTTACGAATAGATTCTTACTGATTGAAGTTACGGACTGAGCTGTGAAACCTCGATTGAAAATAATGAGGAGGTGGGACCCGCACTGGAAATCAAGGGGAGAAAGAGATTGGTGGAGAGTAGTCCTTACGTGGTTTCCATGTCATCTTGCCCGTAAGTGTAGAATTATTGGTTTCTCGCCCTTGGCGATCTGGAGGTGGCAACCTTGCCACCGCCACCGCCGAACGCCGCGCCGGCCGTGTGTGGCCTCTCCCCCGTGTCCAAACCCAGACTGGACGTCGGAACAGCGGTGGCCGTGTCCGCAGATTGATCGCTCGGCCCCTTGTGGCCCTGTGATCCAGCCGTCTTCGAATTGGAGTCTGGGTACCCATCGTGGGTCTTGCCGTTGCCTGTATGGTGGAATGGTTTGATGCGTGTCTACAATTTGTCCGTGCGATACGCTTAAAGATGCAAAAAGAAATGCTTAGAAGGAATTGAATGATTTAGGAAATGAATCAAACGAATCGTTTGATTCATTGTAATTAGAGAGCCAGGAGGGGTTTGGTTGACCGGCTGACTAATTTTTCTACTAGTTTTACTAAAGCACATTTAGATGTGCACTAAGTCCTATATCATTGATTTTATGTTAAGATTCGTGTGAATATTTTTTTTCATTTTTTTATTTTTATGCTTGATTCATTTACTTAAATGTGCAATAACTAAAGCACATCTAGATGTGCCCTAAACACATCATTTTTCTGCACATTGTGGCCATGACATGGTCAGAGTGGTTGCCCAGGCACCTCTTCGACTGGCGCCTGTGAACCCCACGAGATGCGACCCCTCACATATCTTCTCACCTGCATGAAGGGAGGAAAAGACCAATTCGAACAACATACTCCCCCCGTTCCTTTCTAAATATAAGACGTTTTGATATCTCAATTTGTAATAGCAAATGGAATGGAGAGAGTATTATGTAGGTCGATGTTGGGTGCTACACATGCTTTCACAAATTCAAACGCATTCGAGGGTTGACATTTTCTTCCAAGAACCTGAAAATTCTCGATGCGCATCTATGCCTGTAGGTCGATTGACATTTTCTTCAAGTCTAAATCAGAATAGTTCAGTTTTCAGTGTACCTTTGCGCCTACATTTCTATTTTTCTAGAAAATTGCATCTTGCTGCACAAAGGACGACGAGGCCATGGCGTCGGTTTTCGCTGGAATTGGATCAGGATCAAGGGCACTGCCGAGCGGCGGGAACTCGGACAACTAGTGGAACGGGAGTCTTCGGCGGTAGTGGAGATGACGGCGGTCTCCGTTTCTGCCATCTCGCCACCTTGCGGCGGATCCGGCTCGAGTAGTACCCCTTCCCGCCGTCGACGACGAACTCCTCGAGAACCATGGCGTTCTCCGCCAGGAACTTGATGAGCCGAACCTGGAAGCAGGTCAGCTCCTCCGCGTCGAACTTCACCACCACCCTCCTCAGCGAATTCCGTAGGCACTCCAACGTGCAGCCGCAGCAAAGCCCGTGAAGGCCCAAATCATAACAGCAACCTTCGTCGTCGTGGTGGCCGGCGTTGATGGATCCGCACAGGGAGAAGTCCGACATGGCGGCAAGCCGATCCGGCTCCGCCATTTCCTCGAGGTACTCCAGCCATCTGAACTTGAACCGGAGCTCGCGCACCACGGTGCAGCAACGCAGCAGGCTCACAACGGCCCTCACCGCGGCGACGCCGTGGTTCTGGATAGACCACCCGCAGAGCTCTTCAATCTCGAGCCGCTCGAGTTTGTAGAAAGTTACCGACATAGCGCCGGCGACGACGGCGAGGTCGGCCATGGAGTAGACCGTGAGCTTGAGAACCCTCACGTGGTAAATAGAATAGAGCATGGAGCGACTCCGTGGCCACGCCGCTGGGGAGTGCAACGCCAGGTGGACCTCCTCCAGGTGCGTCATAGGCGAGTCGAAGCCTCGAAGGAGAAGGAGCTGCCTAGGAAGGCGACGACGGTGTAGCAGAGGCGGCGGAGGCGCGGCGCGTCGAGCTCGACGCGGCATGCATCGAAGTTGAGGTACCCGAAGTTGCAGTTGGCCATGAAGATGACGGTGGCCGCCGGGCATCGGATTCGGATCTGGTACTCGAGCTGCGAGTTCACGAACCTCACGTCCTCAAGGCAGACGTCAGCGAGCTTGGGCGCGGCGGAGATCATGTCCTGGAGCGTCGCGTAGTCCGTGCGGCACCGCCGGAGCCGCATCGCCTCCAGGCACGGGAACGTGAGGTCCGGACAGGGCTGGAGAGAGTAGCCGGTGAGCTCGAGGACTCGGAGAGCGGCGAACGGCAGCCAGCCCGTGCAGTGTTGGAATAAGCCACGTCACGTGGTGTGGTCGGGCTCGTCGGGCGCGACGGATGTGCGCGGGACGTGCGGGACGCACTAGTGCAGTCGGGCTCGTCGGGCACATCGGGTGCGCGCGGAACGGGCGGGACGCAACGGAAGTGTGTGTGTGTATGTGTGTGTCTGGGCATTGTATGGCCAGGGGCGGAGCCAGGATTTGGATATGGGGGGCCAAGCCAAATCAAGCAAAGAAAAAAAAATATCCAGTACAAAAATAATCATATAGAACAAGGTTTTGCTGAAGCGACATAAAAATATCATTACATTTTTATTAATTTAAAGTGGCCTCTACGACTGCTAATAAGATCAAAAATATTAATAATTTCATCAGAAGATATCTTAGCTGCTAATTTTTTTTCTATGTAAATTATCATGCAATGGCAAAGCAAATCATCTCCCATTTTACTTCGAAGACGTGTCTTGAATATTTTCATACCCGAAAAAGCCCGCTTTGCAGTTGCCGTTGAGACTGGGAGAGTGATAACTAGTCGCAGCAACCTGTCAACCATTGGATATGAAGAAGCTTTTCCGGTTTTAACTAGCCCTTTTGTTAAACAAGCAATAGATGGCAGGGTCATCAGTTCTGGATGGTTGCACACATCTAGCTGAAAATGAGGTAGCTGACTTTCTAACGGAGCTAATTCTTGACTTGAAAAATCAGCAGGATAGAATTTTTCTGCAAGAGTGCTTATCTTTGGGATATCAAAAGATTCATGCCTTGGATCCAATGATGAACAGAGAGTAAGGAGCTCAGTTGCTTGTGTGCTGAATCGATCATTCAGTTCACTCAGTTGTTGATCAATTGCAACACTGAAAACATCGACTTTGTAGTGCTGGAGCGTTGTTGTGTTGTCATGCTTATTTCAAGATTTGGTAACATCAACATACCTATTAATTTCATTACAAAGTCAGCTAAATTCTCAAGATAAAAATCAACCAAGATATAACTTAATATAAGTTAAGTAATTTTATAAAGTAGAAAAACATACTTGCTGTCCAAATTTGGGATATCAATCTCGTGCTTCACACAAAAAGACTTGACCTCCTCTAAAAGAGAGTCCCAACCATGTTCCCTTAGCTCACCAAGTAGGAACTTTGTGTTAGAAATAGAATCCATGGCATTTAAAATATCCAAAGATTTGTATTGGAGTTTCTGACACAACACATCAGTGATCTTCATAATCTTTTCCATCAGATGTAGAATGAACACGAAATCAAATGATATGACAATTTTAAGGGATCCAACGGCATCTCCACGAGAATATTTTGAGACTGAACGGTCACTTGCTATACCTCTTAAGACGGCAACTGTAGCAGCAAACATCTTCTTTAAGCTCTGTATGGACTTATAGTGTGAACTCCATCTTGTGTCTCCTGGTCTCTGTAAGGTTCCTATTTGGTTTTGCCCTCTGCCTGTATCAAGCTCTCCCAACTCAATTTCACGAGCAATTTCCTCCGCTTGGTTTGCTAGTAGTTCATCACTGCGCTTTGTAGAAGCACTAACAACATTTATTACAAAATTTGCATTCTGAAAGAAGTTATGTACCTCATATACCTCTCGTGATGCAGCAACAAGCGCCAATTGTAATTGATGAGCCATACAATGAATATAGTAGGCATACGGACACTCACGGAGAATAAGTGCCTTCAGTCCATTCCACTCCCCTCTCATATTACTTGCACCGTCATATGCTTGGCCCCTGATGTCTTGTACATTCAAGTTATTATTTGACAGTACAGTACATATTTCATTTTTCAAAGTTAAGGCAGCAGTGTCATTAACATGAACTAGATCAAGGAAACGCTCAATTACTTCTGCTTCTTTGTTGGCAAACCGAAGAACAACTGCCATTTATTCTTTTTTTGATTCATCCCGAGCTTCATCAACCATTATACAAAACTTGGCATTACCTATTTCTTCTCTAATTGCTTTCTGAACTTCTAGAGCAAGTATGCCAACAACCTCTTTCTGAACTTCTCCGGATGTATACTTTGCATTACCTGGAGCATTTTCCAGAACAACTCCTGCGACATCCTTATTGTACAAAGCGAGAATCTTAACCATTTCAAGAAAATTTCCTTGGTTCTTAGACCCCGCAGATTCATCATGACCTCTAAAAGAACAAGCTTGGAATATCAGCCACCTAATGGGACAAAGCGACTAGATGTTAGATACCAAAACATTAAGTCATGTCAAATTTTAGTTGATGTAAAAAAACTTGCTTACCTCATGGCATCGATGGTAGTCTTAAGCCTCAATCTCGCAGCAGTAGCTACTTTCTCATTTCTCTTTTCCATCACATTGTCGATATGAGCCATACTGGTCTTGAGATCTTCATAGCACCGAGCGGAATAGTTGTGAGCAGAGTCCGGGCCCCCAACATGAGTTAAAAAAGCACACACTTTTCCATCATTAACCTTTTTCCAGTTTCTAAAACCCTTGACCGAGAATGTATCGGACCCACATCTCCCAACAGGTTTTTTTGAGAAGAGAAAGCACGGCAAACAATATGCGCTATCATTATGTGTTGAATACTCAAGCCACCAAAAATTTGTGTACCAATCTTTTTGAAATCGACGACGGTGTTTAGACTTTTCATCAAATGGGTATTCTTTCAACTCCGGTTGATATGCTCCCTTAGATATATAAAAATGCCGAGCGTCATCTTGCTTGTCCGGTGGGAGCTCCCAAATTTGGCAACGTTTACCGGGGTCTCTCTGATAAGGTGTGGTTATAACTTCTGCTTGTTCTGCAACTGTTACCACGTCCGGCATATCCTGATCAGAAGCGTTAACTGGACTCGGATTTGTAACTTGCGCATCCGCCTCACCAACAATTTCAGTAGGTTGAGAACTTGAAGCAACCGGCTTAAAAAAATCATTAATCTTAATGGTGTTTGGCCCTGCTTTTCTCTTCATAGTTGCTGCGTGCATATTGGAATGGAGTCATGAAGAATTAACATGCTGTGTAAGTTCGACATAATCGCAGATAGGAAGTAATACAAGATAATGGATAATTTGCATCACAAAAATAAGAACTCGCCGCTGGCCGGCACACACAGTACAACACTATCATGATAATTGTGGACATGTCGAAGATGGAAACAGCCGAACAGGAAATCCTTCATAGAATCAAAGACCATAGAATCACAAATTACACAACCAAATTACCAAAGCAAAAAAAAATCTGGAGCATCAATTTGACCAGGACTGAATTCGACACAGATACAGGATAACAGGATGAGAATCGACTTGCTTGTTTGTGGATTGAAGCGGGACTGCAGGAAGAATTGACAAGTGCAGGTGCAGCAGCCATTTACCTGAATATGTGAATCAGACCGGCTGATCCCTGATCGAGAATCAAGAGCAGGAGCCACCACCACCGAGCCAGGAGATGAGGAGAAGGCGAGAAGCAGGCCTGGGTCCTGGGCAGGAGCAGCTGAGCAGAGGAGGGCGAATGGGCGATGGGCGAGAAGGGCAAGAGGCGAACGGGGGCGAGGGCGTCGAAAACTGGAACGGCGGCGGCGACTAATCCCATGTATACGCTAATTATGGACTTAGAGTTACGATGGAAGCTAGGGCCTAGGCCGCTACTAGTGGACTTTTTTTACACGGGCGTTTTTTTCTTTCTACCAATATTGACGTTGTCACGTTGAGGTATCTGATAGGGGGGGGGGGCAAATACATGCGTACCTGCCTATGTCTCGTCAATCCTATACTACGTACTTCAGGTTCGCTCGATCGTTGGGGGGGGGGGCAGCGCCCACTGCTCGCCCATTGTCTCCGCCGTGCGTGTGTGCGTGCGTGTACGAGACTAAGTTGAGTCGGACTGTGGCTGAGCCTGCGATCGTGTGGCGAGGCAGGCAGGATGCAGCGGTAGCATGATGGCACCAGGTCTTGCGGAGGAGCTGGCTGCGCACGTTCGAGCGAAGACCAGATCGCCATGGACTCCATAAGGGCTACGTATTGTTAGCTATAAAGCCGGCTGTATGTTTGAGTTTGTTAGTGCGTGCGTGGTGCTACGTCTCCGTTGGTTACAAAAACGGCTGTAAAAATCCTATGCACCGCTGCCATGTTCTCAAGCAACCAAGGCCATGTGCTTTCCTCGGTGGTTGTGGTCTAGTAAACGCAATGTTCGTATAGCTACCAGACTCGCTCTTCAAGGAGCATCTTGCACCACCAACTTTGCCGACAGCTTTGGTTACGATCTCTGGTGGTTCTTTGTCTGCTGCTGTGGTCGAGGTTGAGGTTGCTAAGATTGCCTCGGTCCAGACTTCGTGGAAGTGGGAGGCCGTCCCTCATGAAGCCAATACTTTCTTAGTTTCCTTCCCGTCTGTCGAAATTTTGCAGCGTGTTGCCACTTTTGAGTACAATGTGAAATCGCATGGCGTGAAGATTACTTTCAGTGAATGGAAAGCTGAGGAGCTTCCATCCGTTCTTCCTTTGCAGTCTGTATGGGTTCATGTCACGGGCGTCCCACCACCACTGCGCCATTTCCTTGGTCTATGGGCGGTTGGATCGGTTATAGGCGCCACTCAGGACGTTGACTTGGTTTGCTTGCGCCGACATGGTATAGTGCGAATCCAGGTGGCTGTTCATTCCTTGGATATTTTCAACAAAAAGCATGGGTCTGATGAAGCCTCGGTCTCCTCTGATGTTTACGTCAAGCTTAATGGATATGCGTTTCGGTTTGTACTGGAGGATGATTTTGTCCCCGACGCTGACTTCATTCCGCGGATTTGGAAAAACCATGATGATGGACATAATGACGGTGCTAACGGGGATGAAGATATGCCAGATA
This sequence comes from Triticum urartu, assembly GCF_003073215.2. Lineage (NCBI taxonomy): Eukaryota > Viridiplantae > Streptophyta > Magnoliopsida > Poales > Poaceae > Triticum > Triticum urartu. The sequence goes on from NC_053024.1 coordinate 671,646,096, forward strand.
GGGATGCGAACAAGAGAACAAAAAGTGTCCAGTCCGTTGGTGAAAATGCAGCGTCTGGAGCTTACACAGGTTCCAATGTTCCCATGCAGACTACTCATGCGGGCTTTCAGAATGCTACAGTTCCAACCAAAGGAAGTTTAGTGCATAATGATCTGAGGCCTTCTTCGCTACAGGTGCAGGCGTCAGTTGACTGTGCAAATATTGTGTCCATGCAGAGGGCCTCAACTATGTCCGCACCAGGCCATGCAACGGCTTCTACTGCGCCCATGCAAAGGCCAGAACCTACGCCTACACTTGGCCATGCAGTGGCTCCTATGGCGCCCGGACAGCAAGCCGTGGATAGGGCTGCTGCGGGGTCCGTGGCTGCATGTGCACCCAAGCAGTCTTATGCAGAGGCTCCTGCTAATCATGTGCACGCCTCACCTGTGCACCCTGCCGTGGGAGGTGGGGTACTGCATGCTGTGCATGCGGCTGCTCCTGCCTCGGTGCTTGTGCAGCCGGGCGTGGGTGCGGGTGCGCCGTCACCCGTGCAGGCTACAGCTGCTGCTTCGGTGTATGCGCAATGTTCAACGACGCCGTCCATCCAGACTTCTTCAGCTCCTGCTCCGGTTGCCGTGGTCCCCCTTGGCCCAGCTGCGGATCGTCCGAGTGGATCAGCCACGACACCCCTTGCGGCCGTTTTAGTGGGACTTGTGGCGCATCCCTCTTCACCGACCTGTGGGACAGTTCAGACGCCGCCGAGCTCGCAACAATCAACACCAACATCTCAACATAAGACACCGATGTGTACTATGTCTGGAGGGCAGGCTTCGCCCCTTCGACGTAGTAACCGTCACGCCGTCTCCGCGGATGGTTCCTCTCCGACCGATGAACATTCACTTGTAAAGGCAATGCGTCGACATGCCTCGAGGAATTTGGACCCCACACCAGGTACCTCGTCTCCTCAATCTTTTCTTTCATTTTTGAATACCGGCATTTCCTCTAGCTTAAATAATGTTGGTATATCTATGGGGAGAAATGACAATGAAATTAATATGTCGGTTGGGGCACTTAAACATATGGAGATTGACGGTTTAAAGGTTTCTCCAAAGTGTAATAGCACGCCACCTAACCCTGAGACCGAGGAGGAAGATGAAACGGATGCCAAATATGATGGTCCGCTTATCTCCCACTTGGTTGGTGAGGTTACCGAGGTTGGTTTAGATGATGCAAGACCTGGGTCCATATTTTGTGACTTCACGGTGTCTTCGCGGAAATCTAAATTGCATTCCTCGAAAAAGAAACAAAAACCGCCCAAGAAGGCGAAATGTTCCACATCGACCCGAGTTTCCACATGAGAGGCATGTTTTGGAATATCAGAGGTCTCTCAGACTTGGCTAAACATAAACACGTCAGTGATTGTGTACGTGAACATGGGTTGGACTTTGTGGCAATTTCCGAGGCTGGTAAATGTGACTTCAGGCCAAATGTCCTCGAGCACCTATCAGGTGGTTTCGACTACACATGGCATAGTCTACCAGCTCGTGGAAGGTTTGGAGGAATCCTTCTTGGGATACAGACCACGACCATGGACTTGTTGGCTTTTTCGACAGGTGAATTTCATATCAAATTTCACTTACGAAACAGAGCTGATAATCTTACATGGAGCCTGGTCGCAGTCTATGGGGCTGCCCAAGATGAACACAAATCGGCTTTCCTTCGTGAACTGGTGAACCTGGCTAAGGATAACCCGTGTCCAATGATTATTGGAGGGGACTTTAATATCCTTAGGTACCAACAAGAGAAAAATAATGACCGCTTCGACACTCATTGGCCCTTCCTATTCAATGCTGTGATAGACGGTTTGGATCTTCGGGAGGTCAGTATGTCGGGGCGGCAGTTCACCTGGGCTAATAACCGATCTGTGCCGACATACAAGAAGCTCGATAGGGTACTCGTGGACACCGAATGGGAACTAAAATTTCCTATGGTAACCGTGCGAGCCCTAGAGCGTATCGAGGCATTATCGGATCATGCACCCATCATTCTGGATTCTAACTCTACTAACCCAGCAGCCCGTCGCCCTTTCAAATTTGAATTGGTATGGCTTCATCGGGATGGATTTGTAGACATAATCAAGAATGTTTGGGAGAGGCCCGCCATTGGTTGCACACCTATTCAGAGATGGAACTTTAAAATAAGGGCCATGAGGCAACACCTCACTGGATGGGCGAAACACACCAATGGGATATATAAAAAAGAAAAACAACGGCTCTCTACCATTATTGACGACCTCGACAAGATTGCAGAGACACGCACCTTATCTCAACAAGAGATCAAATTAAAAAATCAATCTAATGAGAAGGTCGCCTGTCTTTTGCGAGAAGAGGAGATCAAATACTACCAGAGATCCAAAGCTGACCTAATATTGATGGGTGATAGTAATACAAGATACTTCCAATTGATCGCCAATGGGCGACATAGGAAGAAATGTATTTACAGTCTCCAACAAGATGAGGGGCTGATCGAAGGTCAGGAGGATCTCAAAAAGTATATCACCAAATACTATAAATCTTTGTTCGGCGCGCCAGCTGGGGGGAACTTCACCCTTGACGAGACCTGAACAGATGATATTCCACAAGTCACGGCAGAAGAAAATGATATCCTAACGGCACCATTCTCAGAAGAGGAGGTGAGAGCGGCGGTGTTCCAAATGGAACATAACAAAGCTCCAGGCCCATATGGTTTCCCTGTAGAATTCTATCAGAATTTCTGAGATATCATCAAGACTGATCTTTTGGAGTTATTTAATTGTCTTCATGCCGACCGACTAGACCTATTCAGACTTAACTTTGGCGAGATTGTCTTGTTGCCAAAGATTAAGGAGGCCGAACGGATCCAACAGTTCAGACCCATATGCCTCCTTAATGTTAGCTTCAAGATCTTTACCAAAGTGGCTACGAATAGGTTAAACTCAGTAGTTGACCATGTTGTCAGGCCATCTCAAACGGCGTTCATGCAAGGAAGGAATATACTCGATGGCGTAGTAATTTTGCATGAGACCATTCATGAGATGCACCGGAGAAACATGAGTGGAGTAGTATTTAAAATCGACTTTGAAAAGGCCTATGACAAGGTCAAATGGTCTTTCCTCCAACAGGCCCTAAGAATGAAAGGTTTCTCTGATAAATGGCACCAATGGATCCAAAATTTTGTAACTGGAGGTAGTGTGGCCATCAAAGTCAATGATGATTTAGGCCATTACTTTCAGACAAAAAAAGGACTACGGCAGGGTGACCCCATGTCCCCAATGTTATTTAACATTGTTGTTGACATGTTGGCTATTCTGATTGAGCGCGCCAAGTAGGACGGCCAGATTGCAGGAGTAGTGCCACACCTTGTGGATGGTGGTCTCTCTATTCTACAATATGCCGATGACACAATTCTTTTTATAGAACATGACCTGGACAAGGCTCGAAACCTGAAACTCTTGCTTTCAGCATTTGAGCAAATGTCGGGTCTCAAAATTAACTTCCATAAAAGTGAACTATTCTGCTTTGGAGAAGCCGTTGAGGCGGCTGCAGATTGCGCTGACCTGTTTGGTTGTGCACATGGTCAATTCCCAATTAAATATCTGGGAATACCAGTTCACTATCGGCGTCTCACCATTGCGGAGTGGAAGCATGTTGAGGAGCGTCTAGAGAAACGACTGAGCAGTTGGAAAGGCAAGTTGCTCTCAGTTGGAGGACGGTTGGTTTTAATTAACTCTGTCCTCACAAATATGGTTCTCTATATGCTTTCTTTCTTCCAACTCCCAAAAGGGGTCCTCCAAAGATTGGACTATTTTAGGTCCAGATTCTTTTGGCAGGGAGACGGTGAAAAGAAAAAATATAGGCTAGCAAAATGGAGCGTGGTTTGTAGGCCCAAAGACCAAGGTGGCCTTGGAATTCATGACCTGCAGGTCAAGAATGAGGCTCTACTTAGTAAATGGTTGTTCAAACTTTTTACTGAGAATGGTGTTTGGCAAACCATATTGCGCAACAAGTACCTAGGCCAAAAGGCGGTGTCTCAGGCTTATCGGAAACCTGGTGACTCACACTTTTGGGCCGGCCTAATGGTGGCAAAGAAACATCTTTTTCGCTTTGGGTCTTTCGCGATAAAGGATGGGTCAGAGGTTCGTTTCTGGGAAGACATATGGCTAGGCAATGCCAGTCTCCGAGAGCAATACCCAGCCTTATACGCCATTGCTCGCGATAAGAGTAATACTATTGCGCAAGTGCTTAGTTCATCCCCATCGAATATTTCGTTCAGGCGGGATTTGATTGGCCCCCGACTTTTGTCATGGCATAATCTTTTATCCCGTCTGGATTCGATTAATCTGACACAAGGTCGGGATGTGTTTCACTGGAAACTCACAAAATCAGGGTCTTACACAGTAGACTCGATGTACCGTGCGCTTATGCATTCTGAGGTGCCAGTGAATAATAATAAGAAAATCTGGAAGTCAAAGATTCCACTAAAAGTTAAAATCTTTATGTGGTATCTTCGTAGGGGAGTTGTGCTAATCAAAGACAATCTTGCACGGCGCAACTGGCCAGGAAGTAAGAGCTGACGAGACAATCAAATACCTCTTTTTCCAATGCAAGTTTGCACGGTCTACATGGTCAGTCATCCAAATAGCGTCAAATTTGTATCTGCCAATGAGTATTGCCAATATATTTGGTCATTGGTTGGACGGAATTTCAAATAGTTTCAAAACGCTAATATGGATGGGGGCGTATGCCTTACTATGGTCGCTTTGGCTATGTAGAAATGATTTGATTTTTAATGACAAAAATGCTTCTCCTCTGCAGGTTATTTTCCGTTGTACGCACTCACTTCGTACGTGGTCTACGCTACAACAGGCGGAACACCAACCGCTGTTCAAGGCGGTGTGTACGCGGTTGGAGCAGGCGGCTATGGAGGTTTTTCCCAACATGGGTGGCAGCATAACCTCCGGATCCATCCACCGCCGAGTTCGACATAGGCAAAGTGTCGGTCAATAGGACTCTACTGTTGTCGTATTGTCGGTTTTCTTACTTTTTCTAGTGTCAGACTTTGGTGTTTGGCTGTGTGCATCCTAGTTATGCAGAGGCCGGGTGTTACTCATAATGTTTTGTATCCGCTTGATGCTACATTTGAGATAATAAAATCGCCCTTTATCGAAAGAAAAAGTTTGAGATAATAGAAAAGGGCTGCGTTGCGGCCGGAAAAAATACTGTTGTGCTTCTTCTATCTCTATCCTTCGTCCGGTGTGAGAGAGCGGCAACAATAGTCCGCTCCTTCCACGTACCAGAAGGTGAGCTTTGTCACCGGGAAACCGCTGCCGTCGGCTGCGGCGAGCGCATTATTGGCGTCACGCACAATCGCAGGGCGCCTCAAATAGCAGTCCAGGTGGTCGTAGGTGTGAAAGAGAGCGGCAACAACAATTGGTATCAGAGCTTCGGTTCGGGCGATCACCGGCGACCATGGCTCTCATCCCACACGGCGGCGGCGCGGGCGAATCGGCGACGATGGCGATGCCGATGCTGACCGTGGACAACTACACGGTCTGGGCCATCAAGGCGCAGGCGATCCTCGACGTCCACACCGTATGGGAGGCGGTGGCGCCGGGCGACGCGGCGGTGAACGCCAAGAAGGACAAGATGGCGCGCGCGTTGCTTCTCGGGGCGTTGCCGGAGGACGTGCTGCTGCAGGTGGCGACGAAGCTCACCGCCAGGGAGGTATGGGACTCCTTGAAGGTGAGGTTCGTCGGCGCCGATCGGGTCCGCGTGGCGAGGCTGGGGACGCTGCGCGGCGAATTCGACCGGATGAAGATGGCAGACGGCGAGGAGCTCGACGTGTACGGCGGGAGGCTCACGGCGATGGCGGCGAGGTATGCCAACCTCGGGGAGACGCTGGGCGACGCAACACTTGTCAAGAAGTTGCTGGATACGGTGCCGGATCGCCTCTTCCCCGTCGTCGCCGGCATCAAGCAGTTCCACGACGTGACGACGATGGCATTCGACGAAGCGCTCGGACGGCTGTGTGCGTTCGACGAGCGGGTTCGGCGCCGTGGACAAGACGGCGGCGAGCGCAGGGGTGAGCAACTGCTCATGACGGCGGTGCAGTGGGCAGCGCGATAGCGTCGACACGGCGATGCTCGGGACGACGACAACGAGCGCAACGTGGCGTCGGGGAGCGGCGGCAACAAGCGCAGGCGCTTCTACAAGTGCGGGGAGCATGGGCACTTCCGGCGCGAGTGCCCGCAGCTGCGGAAAGGACCGGCGGTGGAGCAGACTCTCTTGGCTGGCGCCAACGTTGACGACGACGGACTCCTCTAGGCCGTGGCTTAGGGGGTGTGTGTTGGAATAAGCCACGTCACATGATGTGGTCGGGCTTGTCGGGCGCGACAAATGCGCGCAGAACGTGCGGGACGCACTGGTGCAGTCGGGCTCATCGGGTGCACGCGGAACAGGCGGGACGCAACGGAAGTGTGTGTGTATGTGTGTGTCTGGGCATTGTATGGCCTGCGTGCGTGTGTGCGTGCGTGTAGGAGACTAGGTTGAGTCGGACTGTGGCTGAGCCTGCGATCATGTGGCGAGGCAGGTAGGATGCAGCGGTAGCATGATAGCACCAGGTCTTGCGGAGGAGCTGGCTGCGCACGTTCGAGCGAAGACCAGATCGCTATGGACTCCGTGAGAGCTACGTAATGTTAGCTATAAAGCCGGTTGTACGTTTGAGTTTGTTAGTGCGTGCGTGGTGCTACGTCTCTGTTGGTTAAAAAACGGCTGTAAAATTCTAGTCTGGTGTGGCGTTGTGTGTCCAGTTTGAGATAATAGAAAAGGGCTGCGTTGCGGCCGGAAAAAATACTGCTGTGCTTCTTCTATCTTTATCCTTCGTCCGGTGTGAGAGAGAGCGGCAACAACAGTTCCCTCCTTCCACGTATCAGAAGGTGAGCTTCGTCACCGGGAAACCGCCGCCGTCGGCTGCGGCGAGCGCATTATTGGCGTCGCGCACAATCGCAGGGCGCCTCAAATAGCTGTCTAGGTGGTCGTAGGTTTGAGAGAGAGCTGCAACAACATGCAGTAGGGGATCATGCACCTCCCGTAGTCTAGCCACTCGAGCCGGAACTCCTCTGCCTCGGAGAGGTCCTTCACTATGCACACATCCTCATCGAGGCTCGCAGACTCCTCCTCCTCCTCCTCCAACTTCTCGTCGTCGTCTTCCGGGCTGCACGCGGCCTGCAAGGTGTCGTCGTCGCGCGTGGTGAAACCGGTGCCATAGCTCACGACTAAGGTAAACTTGTTGGGGCCGTGGCCGCGGGAGCCGAGGAACGCAAGGTTCGCGTTTATCATGTCGTCCAGCATGCGACGCCTGAGAGTATCGCCGCCGCCGACGCCGGTGGCGTAGGAACGGTAGTCGAGGTTGACGGCGCCGGTGTCGAGCCAGAGCGGGCGGCGCCATCGCCGGGAGAGCGCGGTGATGCTGGCGGCCTCACGTGCCGGGGCGAAGGAGAGGATGCGGATGAGCAGGTCGTCAGGGAGTTCGGAGAGCCGGTCCGGCGTAGCGGCTGTCGTCGCCATCCAGCCAGATCGAGTTCTGGTAGGCAGGCCTCTGTACCTTTTTTTCAGGAAATATATCACCCGTATCGAGCCCTAAGTTTTTTTTTTTGAGCAAATACCGAATCCTAATTGGAACCGTCTTCGGGCGACGCTAGCGAGCCGGCCCAGTAGCGAGGTTTTGTACGCTGCGCGCTGTAGGTCGGTTTGCTACACCCCTAAAAAAAGGCCCGGTTTTACTATGTTTTTTTTCGTTTCTTTTGTTTCATTTGTCACTTCACCGGTTTTATTTGCCTTTTCTTTTTTTCTTCATTTTGCTTCAGTTTTCTCATTGTTTCTGTTCTGGGTTTCTTTCTTTTGTTAAACTTTGGTTTCTTTCTTCTTTTCTTCGCCTTCTTTTGTTTTTCTTTGTTTGTTGGTTTTTATTGGGTTTTCTCACAGATGCCATTCTTTTTCTCAGTACACAATGTACATTTTTTAGAGCACACGTGAAACATTTTTATGATAGGAAAATTTTCAAATACATGATGTGCATTTTAAAAAATACATGTTTTGGTCACTTTTCCTAATATATGTTGTACTTTTTTAATAGAAATAAACATTTTTAACCTACGGGATTTTTTACCACGGTAGATAAGCATTTGTTTAATTGTCATAAACATTTTTGTATATCGACAGAATTTTTCTACAAAATGTCACGTACGTCCGTTAATTTTATGAAACCTATTTTTTAAGAATGCAAAGATTCTTATCACATTGTATACAATTATTTTGAAAATTTCAGGGAAACATTTTTGAAATTTGTGAAGTTTCTTTAAATGGTACATAATTTTTTTACTACATGAAAAGATTTTATTGAATTAGTTGAGTATTTTTTGTGCATTATGTAAACTTTTTAAAATGGCACATACATTTTTTAAAGACGTGGAAATTTCTTTAATGTCACAAGCATTTTTTGTACACATGACTAACATATTTCTATTCATCTTTAACATTTTGCAAATGGTAGATTAACATTTTTCAGTTTTTAAAAAAATTGTAATATATACGAGGAATATTTAAAAATACAAAAAATTAACAAAAATGTGACCAAAAAAAGATGCGTGGCGTAAGCAGGCGTGTTCACTGGGCCGTCCCTGCAAAGGCCCGGTTTTATTTGCTTTTTCTATTTTTTTCTTCATTTTGCTTTGGTTTCCTTTGTTTTTTTATTTCTTTTGTTATACTTCGGTTTCTTTCTTCTTCTGTTTTTCTTTGTTTGTCGGTTTTTATTGGGTTTTTTTTCCAATTTCCACATATGTCTTTCTTTTTCTCAGTACGCAATGTACATTTTTAGAGGACACGTGAAACATTTTTATGATTCGACATTTTCCAAATGCATGATATACATTTTCAAACATACATGTTTTGAATAAAAATTATCTAAATACATGTTGTAATTTTTTTATAGAAATAAAATTTTTTAACCTATGGGAACTTTCATTACGTTATATAAGCATTTTTTTCTATTGTCATAAACATTTTTATATATCGGCATAATTTTTCTATAAAACGTCGTGTACGTTCATTAATGGTATGAAACAATTTTTACAGAACGCAAAGATTTTTTTTCGCATTGTATACAATTATTTTGAAAATGCCAGGGAAGCATTTCTTAAACTTGTAAACTTTTTTTAAATGGTACACACATTTTTTTGATTGTATGAAAAGATTTTCTTGAAGTAGTCGATTTTTTTGTACATTATGTAAACTTTTTTTAATCGCACGTACATTTTGTTTAACATGTGGAAATTTCTTAATTGTCACAAGCATTTTTCGTACACATGACTAACATTTTTCTATTCATCTTTAACAATTTTCAAATGCACTATTAACTTTTTTAATTTTATATAAAATATATTTTGTAATATATATGTAGATTATTTAAAATAAGGAAAAATGTGACAAAAAAAGATGGGTGACATCAGTAGGCGGGTTCGCGGGGCCGGCCCTGCAGCGGCTCCCTAAAGGCGATCCTACGATAGAAATCGATGCAGGTTACACATAAGGCATTATACAATGCTAGGTGCTTAGGGTGATGCTGGAAAATAGATCGATTTTTTCTAAAGCGCAAGTGCTTATTTCTAGAGGAGAGACGCCTAATTAAGCGTCTGTTCTGTACAAATAAGCAGCGGTGCTTAATGAAAGACTGGTTTATTTCACCAATCACCTCTTCTAAGCACCTTGCATTGTACAAGGCCTAACCGTGCCCGTGTTAGGGCTCTATACTTTTGCGTGACATCTGTATATGTGGAACCATCCGAGAAAGTGAAAGTGCTAGTTATCAACTAGAACGGGGTGAATAGGCGATTTTTATGAAAGTCTTCAAAACACGAGGGCTTTGAAGACAAACAGTACAGATGAACCTATTGATATGCAGCGGAAGGTAGACTACACTAGACAACCCATAGTCAAGTAAGCAATGAAGTGAAAGCACGAAGACTATCAGCAGCTAGGTAGTAGAGATCAGGATGAAAGATAGTGCAAAGCCAAACAGTAAACAGTCTTCACTCAGTGAAGTCAATCAGATCATACAGGCAAGCAATGACTTCATGAAGACAAACTGTAAAGTAAAGGGAAGTGAAGGATAGAACCAGTAGCTTGGTGAAGACAAGGATTTGGTAGACTAGTTCCAGTTGTTGTGACAACTGTACATCTGGTTAGGGAGGCTGAGATTCAACTCAGGAGACCGCGTCTTCACCTTATTCCCCTTGAGATAAGGACACACAGTCCTCGCCCAATCACTCTGATAAGTCTTCAAGGTAGACTTCCAAACCTTCACAGACTTCATTGACCGGCGATCCACAATGACTCTTGGACACTCAGAACACGACGCCTAACCGGCTGGAGGATTCACAGTACTCAAGTGTAACAAGTCTTCAGATCACGCAGACAGAAAGACTTCAGTGATGCCTAACACTCTTTAGCTCTGGGTGTTTAGGGCTTTGTCCTCGCAAGGATCTCTCTCTCAAATGCTTCGGAGGTGGGTTGCTCTCAAACGACAAAAGCCGTGCACTAACTCTGAGCAGCCAGTAATTTACGGTGTAGGGGATGGGCTGTTTATAGCCAGGAGGCAACCTGACTTGATTTGTCCGAAATGACCCTAGGTCACTAAGAAACTGACACGTGTCCAACGATCAGATTTCAAACACACGCGGCCGCTTGACTTGGGCTACAAGTAAAGCTGACTCATCCAGCTCTGGATAAGATTTGCTCTCATTGTCTTTGCTCGAAGACATAGGATTTGGTTGAGCATCACATCAGTCACTCTGACTTTGTTCACTTGGACCCACTTAACAGTACGGTGGTTCATATGACTCAACAAAGAAGAAAAGGAAACTACGAAACAACCATGTCTTCGTACTCCATAGTCTTCACGTGAATGTCTTCTCAAGTCATAATCGTCATTGTGAATATCTTCACAGACCACCATTGTCTTTAATGTCTTCACACATTTTAGGGGTCATCTCTGGTAGGTAAACCGAATCAACGAGGGACTTCTACTTGTGTTATCCTGCAATTCTCACAAACACATTAGTCCCTCAACCATGTTTGTCATCAATACTCCAAAACCAACTAGGGGTGGCACTAGATGCACTTACAATCTCCCCTTTTTTGGTGATTGATGACAAACTGGTTGAAGTTTTCAACGGGGATAAAAGTATGTGAAAGTTTGAGAATTAAGGCATTGTCTTCATAAGTAGTAAAAGGCTCCCCCTGAAGATGTGCATATAAGTAGTTTGCCTTTGAATGCAAATGCACATGGCAGGTTTTACTTTGTGGTGATCCTCTTCACTTATGAAGACAATTCATCATGCACATAAAGATATAACGAAGATAATGACATGCATAATGAAAAATGGACATCTGCAAAATGACTTCATGCGGAATTTAGCATTGCATCACAGAGTATCAGAAAAAGTAGCAGACGACCATTGAGTTTAAGTGTTACAACCCCAAAGAACCAAATGTATCAAAATACGAGAGTTGTAAACACTTGGAAAAACAATAGTGCAGCCACCCATAAGGACCCGCTTGAAGACTATCAACTCATACGCTTCTCCTCCTTTTGTCAGTAAGGACCAAAAAGGTTTGAAGACATAGAGTATCTACTCGTTCCCATCAGGAGTAGAAGAAGGTGCAGGGTCGACATTGGAGTTTGGCGGTGCAGAAGGGCTTGGTGCAGTGTCGAGATGCAGTGAAGCCATGGTTGGTGAAGTGGCATCGTCTTCTTCATCGACGACTCTCGCAACAACAGTTGCAGCCGAAGATGAATACTCATAATCTACAATGGATGGAGTGCGGCGCTAGCTTGCATTGCGTGGAGGAGTGGAATCAAATTTGAAACCCTCGGCGAAGGCATCTCCGCGAAGATCTTCTTCAGGGCATAGTAGTGTGAGACACTTCCAGGACCTCCGACAGGCTTCATGGGAAACAAATGAGTTCTTGGTGGCCAAGTTTCTGATGTGATTAACATCCACCAAGATACTCTGCATCTGACGCTTTAGGCAGTCCTGATGCTCATCATGCTTCTGATGTAGGGCCACAAGAGGCTCTCGATCATTGAATGCACGAGAACGCTTGCGAGGCCTTTGAGCAATTGTACTCTCAGTGGCTTCAGTGTTTGCACGATGGGGCACACGCATATTGTCAGCCAGAGGATAAGCATGAGTTGCAACATTTGTAACATGACTCCCTTCCATTTGTTGCATGAAGCTTTGATGATCAGCATTGTGAAGATATAGCGGATCCTTGGCAGGCTCTGGGTAGATGGTTTCGATGGACAAATCAACCTCAGGCAGAAATACAAGATGGTTGCACGCTGAGGGCTGATAGTCAATAGAGGAGTGGAGCTTGATTAGGCGCATCACCCATGGAGCATAAACTTCAGGCCAAATAGATCAATCCTAGATGCAACAAGTTGTCTGATGAAGAAATCTTGGGTGTTGAATCTGATGCCATTGACAATGTAGAATACCAAAGTCTTCATGGCTCCCTCAAGTTTGGCTTCAGCAGTATATGAAGGAAATATGCCCTAGAGGCAATAATAAAGTTATTATTTATTTCCTTATATCATGATAAATGTTTATTATTCATGCTAGAATTGTATTAACCGAAAACATAATACATGTGTGAATACATAGACAAACAAAGTGTCACTAGTATGCCTCTACTTGACTAGCTCATTGATCAAAGATGGTTAAGTTTCCTAACCATAGACATGAGTTGTCATTTCATTAACAGGATCACATCATTAGGAGAATGATGTGATTGACTTGACCCATTCCGTTAGCTTAGCACTTGATCGTTTAGTTTGTTGCTATTGCTTTCTTCATGACTTATACATGTTCCTATGACTATGAGATTATGCAACTCCCGTTTACCGGAGGAACACTTTGTGTGCCACCAAACGTCACAACGTAACTGGGTGATTATAAAGGTGCTCTACAGGTGTCTCCAAAGGTACTTGTTGGGTTGGCGTATTTCGAGATTAGGATTTGTCACTCCGATTGTCGGAGAGGTATCTCTGGGCCCACTCGGTAATGCACATCACTATAAGCCTTGCAAGCATTGCAACTAATGAGTTAGTTGCGGGATGATGTATTACGGAACGAGTAAATAGACTTGCCGGTAACGAGATTGAACTAGGTATTGAGATACCGACGATCGAATCTCGGGCAAGTAACATACCGATGACAAAGGGAACAACGTATGTTGTTATGTGGTCTGACCGATAAAGATCTTCATAGAATATGTAGGAGCCAATATGGGCATCCAGGTCCCGCTATTGGTTATTGACCAGAGAGGTGTCTCGGTCATGGCTACATAGTTCTCAAACCCATAGGGTCCGCACGCTTAACGTTCATTGACGATATAGTACTATGAGTTATGTATGTGGGTGACCGAATGTTGTTCGGAGTCCCGGATGAGATCACGGACATGACGAGGAGCTCCGGAATGGTCCGGAGGTAAAGATTCATATATTGGATGATATGGTTTGGCCAAGGGGTCAGGCCCATGGGGCTATAAGTCGGTGCAAAAGGAGTTTTGCGGAGGCCAGGGGGCCAAACGCTGGAGACCCTGGCGTCTGGCCCTAGGCCAGACGCCGAGGCCCATGGCGTCTGGGCCAGACGCCAAGGATTGTGGCGTTTGGTCCTGGAGTCCAGGTGGGACTCTTGCCTTTCGGGCAAAACCGACTTTGAGGAGGCTTTTGCTCCAAGTTTCGACCCCAGGGCCCAACATATAAATAGAGGGGCAGGGCTAGCACCAAAGACACACCAAGAAACACCAAGCCGTGTGCTGGCAACCCCGTCCCCTCTAGTTTATCCTCCGTCATAGTTTTCGTAGTGCTTAGGCGAAGCCCTGCGGAGATTGTTCTTCACCAACACCGTCACCACGCCGTCGTGCTGCTGGAACTCATCTACTACTTCGCCCCTCTTGCTAGATCGAGAAGGCGAGGACGTCACCGAACCGAACGTGTGCAGAACTCGGAGGTGTCGTGCTTTCGGTACTTGGATCGGTCGGATCGTGAAGACGTACGACTACATCAACCGCGTTGATATAACGCTTCCGCAAACGGTCTACAAGGGTATGTAGACAACACTCTCCCCTCTTGTTGCTATGCATCACCATGATCCTGCGTGTGCATAGGAATTTTTTTAAAATTACTACATTCCCCAACAGTGGCATCCGAGCCAGGTTTTATGTGTAGATGTCATATGCACAAGTAGAACACAAGTGAGTTGTGGGAGATATAAGTCATACTACTTACCAGCATGTCATACTTTGGTTCGGCGGTATTGTTGGATGAAGCGGCCCGGACCGACATTACTCGTACGCTTACGCGAGACTGGTTCTACCGACATGCTTTGCACACAGGTGGCTGGCGGGTGTCAGTTTCTCCAACTTTATTTGAACCGAGTGTGGCTACGCCCGGTCCTTTCGAAGGTTAAAACAACACCAATTTGACAAACTATCATTGTGGTTTTGATGCGTAGGTAAGAACGGTTCTTGCTAAGCCCAGTAGCGACCACGTAAAACTTGCAACAACAAAGTAGAGGACATCTAACTTGTTTTTGCAGGCATGTTGTGATGTGATATGGTCAAGACATGATGCTAAATTTTATTGTATGAGATGATCATGTTTTGTAACCGAGTTATCGGCAACTGGCAGGAGCCATATGGTTGTCGCTTTATTGTATGCAATGCAATCGCCCCGTAATGCTTTACTTTATCACTAAGCGGTAGCGATAGTCGTAGAAGCATAAGATTGGTGAGACGACAACGATGCTACGATGGAGATCAAGGTGTCGCGCCGGTGACAATGGTAATCATGACGGTGCTTCGGAGATGGAGATCACAAGCACAAGAAGATGATGGCCATATCATATCACTTATATTGATTGCATGTGATGTTTATCTTTTATGCATCTTATCTTGCTTTGATTGACGGTAGCATTATAAGATGATCTCTCACTAAATTATCAAGGTATAAGTGTTCTCCCTGAGTATGCACCGTTGCGAAAGTTCTTCGTGCTGAGACACCACGTGATGATCGGGTGTGATAGGCTCTACGTTCAAATACAACGGGTGCAAAACAGTTGCACACGCAGAATACTCAGGTTAAACTTGATGAGCCTAGCATATAACAGATATGGCCTCGGAACACGGAGACCGAAAGGTCGAGCGTGAATCATATAGTAGATATGATCAACATAGTGATGTTCACCATTGAAACTACTCCATCTCACGTGATGATCGGACATGGTTTAGTTGATTTGGATCACGTGATCACTTAGAGGATTAGAGGGATGTCTATCTAAGTGGGAGTTCTTAAGTAATGTGATTAATTGAACTTAAATTTATCATGATCTTAGTCCTGGTAGTAATAGCATATCTATGTTGTAGATCAATAGCTCTCGTTTAGCTCCCCTGTTTTATTTTTGATATGTTCCTAGAGTAAACTAAGTTGAAAGATGTTAGTAGTAATGATGCAGATTGGATCCGTGATCTGAGGTTTATCCTCATTGCTGCACAGAAGAATTATATCCTTGATGCACCGCTAGTGTAGCGACCAGACCTCAAACGGTCCAATCTCTGTGCTCCGGTGTCATCCCTGGATCAGTAATGCTGACACCACACAGTACTTGAAGGATTTATAACAGAGTAGCAATCACACACTTATTACATCGAGTGTCTCAAAATAAAACTTATTACAATAAATATGGCTTAAGGCCATCTAATAACGATAACAGCGGAAGGCTTGGAAGATAAGTGAGTCCATCAACTCCAACGGCATCACTGAGTATAGAACCACGACCTAAAAGCACCTTACTCGTCGTCTGAAAAGTCTGCAACATGAACGTTGCAGCCCGAAACGGGTCAGCACATGGAATATGCTGGCAATGTAACACATAGAGAGCAATGAAAGAATAAGACTATACTACATGCATATTTGGCTGGTGGAAAGCTCTATGGTTACAGTTTTGCGTAAAGCCAATTTTTCCCTACTGCAAAGGAATATATTTTATTTAACTATCATGGTGGTTGTTAAACATTGAGAATGATTGACAGCATTCTCAATCCCAATTAAGAAACATCAATAAACCCAACAAAATTAATTAGAGTAACATGATGAGATTCACAAGATAATCCAAGTACTAGATACTCAAGATGTCCATAACCGGGGACACGGCCAACCATGATTAGTTTATACACTCTGCAGAGGTTTGCACACTTTTCCCCACAAGACTCGATCTCCTTCGTTGGGATTCTCGCACTACATGATGTTTGAGAAACGGATGACCGAGACATAGTCTTTCAGAAGCGCTAGCACCTTACCATCGGGTAGACCGTTACACCTACTTTCCCCTACATCTGCTAGTCTACCACTATAAGAGTTCGCACAACTTAGCCAACTATGCTAGAGCCCATAGTAGCTTGTGGCTGCACACGGAAGTTTCTAGCATGAATAATCTCATGATCCCTTTGAGCCTGGGTGGCGGTCCAAAAGAAAAACAGGCAATCGCTGGAATACCCAGGTGCCTCAATCCACCTAGATGTGTATTTAAGTTGCCACCTTAGATAAACCATTAATTTAACAATCTCACATTTGTCGTGGATTTCAGTCACCCAATCCACGTCTACTAGCATAGCTTGGCATAATAAGCAAACCTAGAAGTAAATCCCAAAGGTTTGATAATAAACAGGTAATAGGTACTACCTCAACTACTTCCCAAACCCACAATTTAATTAGATCCTAATCATGCAATGTGTGAGGATTGATCTAATGCAATAAAAACTGGGTGGTAGGAGGTATGATCAAAGTGTTACTTGTCTTGCTGATGATCCGCGAAACCTAGCGATTCGAAGTAGCAAGCGGTGCACTCCGGGTACTCTATCGCAAACAAAAAATCATACAATAAGTACTCAACTAATGCACAGGTAAAACTCGAATAAGAGATCTAACCAGATAGTTCAACTTGAGAACTCCGGTTGGCAAAAAGAACCAAATCGAACAAAGCAACGAAAGACAAACGTCAAAAGAAACAGGCTTTGTTTACTATTCTGGACCTAGGGCAATTTTTACAGAGGCAAAAACTTGTTTGACTTGGTTAATCGGAAAGAGGGTTTCGAGACGAAACTCCAGGCGCTTGAATCGCCTGATTCCGATAAACGAGCGAAAAGTTATACTAGAACGAAAATCGGATCAGGAATCGCGCTCAGAAAAATCGCGGATTTAATCTGAGAAAAATAAAAACGACGGACAGATTAACGAACGAACGTTCGTTATCTGGATCTAAACGATGAACGCGTTCGTTAAAATGAAGGAACGAGCGAACGCTCGCTAATTAAATAAACCGGAAAAACTGATCTATTAAAAAAACGAATCTAAAAAAACCGAACGAAAAACCGACGGAAAACCAAACGGAAAAACGAACGGTTTTTCGAGAAAAACCGGCGGCGGGGCGGGGTCAACCTCCGGCGAGGCGAGGCGGCGGGCGGCGGCTCCGGCGGGCGGCGAGGGGCGGCGGCGGCGCGGGGCGGCGGCGCGAGCGGCGGCGGGGCGCGCTAGGGTTTGGGGTTGGCTCGGCTGGGCTCCCCCGGCTTATAAGGCCGGCCGGGCTAGGTGTCCGGGTCGGACACGGCCCGATAGGTCGGTTCGCGTTTTTTAAATAGTTACGCTCAGAAAAAACAAAAGGAATACTAAACGGACTCCAAATATCCCGAAATAAATTTTCCCCGGCTTCTAAAATCAAGCCGCACAGGATGAACATTTATTTGGGGCCTAAATGCAATTTTGAAAAACGTTCATTTTTTCTAAATTCAAATAAAATAGCAAATAAATCCCAAATAAAATCTTATTTGATTTTATAATTAAATCCTCAATATTTCTTTATTTTGGGAAAGTCATTTTATTCCCTCTCTCATATATTTGTAATAGAAATAATTGAAGATAAAATAAATAAAATCAAATTATCCTATTTTCAAAATCTGAGAGAACTCAAATATGAAAATAACGAAATCCCCAACTCTCTCCGAGGGTCCTTGAGTTGCGTAGAATTTCTAGGATCAACCAAAATGCAATAAAATATGATATGCAATGATGATCTAGTGTATAACATTCCAAATTGAAAATTTGGAATGTTACAAACCTACCCCCCTTAAGATGAATCTCGCCCTCGAGATTCGGGTTGGCTAGAAAATAGGTGAGGGTGCTCCTTCAGCAAATCTTCCTCTCGTTCCCAGGTGGCTTCATCCTCCGTGTGGTGGCTCCACTGAACTTTGCAAAACTTGATAACCTTGCTGCGAGTGACTCGGCTGGCATACTCAAGGATCTTGACTGGTTTCTCCTCATAGGTCAAATCACTGTCCAACTGAATCGCTTCCAGCGGCACTATTTCTCTCAGCGGTATATTGGCCATCTCCGCGTGGCACTTCTTCAACTGGGAAACGTGGAACACGTCATGAACTCCTGACAATCCTTCGGGCAATTCCAACTTGTAGGCTACTTCTCCCATACGCTCCAAAACCTTGTATGGTCCTACAAAACGTGGCGCTAACTTCCCCTTAACTCCAAAGCGGTCAACTCCTCGAAGAGGAGATACTCGAAGATAAACTCGGTCTCCGACTTCGTAAACTGTCTCCTTGCGTTTTGAATCTGCGTAGCTCTTCTGCCTGGACTGGGCTACCTTGAGCCTATCGCGAATCAATTTTACTTTTTGTTCAGTCTCCTTAATCAGATCCGGTCCAAACAGCTGGCGGTCTCCAACCTCATCCCACGACAATGGGGTCCTGCACCTTCTTCCGTACAAGGCTTCAAAAGGGGCCATCTTCAAACTGGATTGATAACTGTTGTTATAAGAGAACTCTGCATATGGCAAATTCCCGTCCCAACTAGATCCATAATCTAGCGCACAAGCTGTTAGCATATCCTCCAAAATCTGATTGACTCTCTCGGTTTGTCCATCTGTCTGCGGATGGAAAGTTGTACTAAACTCCAGCCTGGTACCCAAAGTTTCATGCAACTGATTCCAGAACTTTGAGGTAAATTGGGTTCCTCTATCTGATACAATGCTCCTTGGAACTCCATGCAGACGTACGATCCTGGTCATGTATATCTTTGCTAACTTTGCACTGGTATAGGTAGTCTTCACTGGAATGAAATGAGCTACCTTTGTCAAACGATCGACTACAACCCATATCGAGTCATAGCCTGAATGTGTTCTGGGCAATCCTGTAATAAAATCCATGCCTAACTTATCCCACTTCCATTTGGGTATTGGCAATGTCTGTAGCAATCCTGCTGGCTTCTGATGCTCTGCCTTTACTCTCTGACATACATCACAAACTGCTACATATTCCGCAATATCCTTCTTCATTCCGGTCCACCAGAAAATATCCTTCAAATCCAAATACATCTTGGTATTTCCTGGGTGAATCGAATATGGTGAATCATGGGCCTCTTGCAGAATTAACTTCCTGATCTCCAAGTCATTGGGCACATAAACACGGTCTTCAAACCATAAGGTATCGTGCTCATCCTCACGAAATCCCTTAGCTTTTCCTTTGCTCATTTTCTCCTTGATAGAAGCAATATCCTTGTCAGTCCTTTGAGCTTCTCTGATCTTATCCATCAAAGTAGACTGAATCTCCAATGCTGCTACATAGCCTCTCGGGACTATCTCCAAACATAGCTCACGAAGATTCTCGGCTAACTCCCTTGGTAAATCTCTCAGCATTAGTGTGTTGACATGGCTCTTACGACTCAGCGCATCGGCTACTACATTAGACTTTCTGGGGTGATAATGCAATCTCATATCATAATCCCTGATGAGCTCCAACCATCTCCTTTGTCTGAGATTCAACTCCTTCTGTGTGAAAATATACTTCAAACTCTTGTGATCTGTGTACACCTCACAATGATTTCCAATGAGAAAGTATCTCCAGGTTTTCAATGCATGCACTACGGCTGCTAACTCCAAATCATGCGTGGCATAATTTAATTCATGAGTCTTGAGCTATCGTGAGGCATATGAAACAACTCTTCCTTCCTGCATAAGCACTGCTCTAAGTCCGCGACGTGAAGCGTCGCAATACACCTCATAATCCTTGGTCTGATCTGGCAGAATCAACATTGGTGACGTAACCAAACCTTTCTTCAACTCCTGGAAACTGGCCTCACATTCCTCGGTCCATATGAACTTGGTATCCTTCTTCAACAACTCCGTCATAGGCTTTGCAATCTTTGAGAAATTTTCAATGAATCTCCGGTAGTATCCTGCGAGTCCAAGAAAAATCCGGATCTCTCCAACTATTGTTGGCGCTTCCCAATTTGTCACGGTGTCAACCTTGGTGGGATCTACTGCTATACCTTCTCCAGATATAACGTGTCCAAGGAATCCAACTTCCTTCAACCAAAACTCACATTTGCTAAATTTGGCATATAACTGATGTTCTCTGACTTACCAAGTACCAAACACAAATGCTCCTTATGCTCCCCTTCATTCTTCGAGTATACCAGGATATCATCAATGAACACCATGACGAACTTATCCAAAAACTCCGTAAACACTTTGTTCATCAGGTTCATAAAGTATGCAGGTGCGTTAGTCAGACCAAATTACATAACGGTATACTCGTACATCCCATAACTGGTGGTAAAATCCGTCTTAGGTATATCCTGTTCTCGAATCTTCAACTGATGGTATCCTGATCGCAGATCGATCTTGGAAAATACCTTAGCTCCTTGCAATCGATCAAACAGATCATTGATCATCGGTAGTGGGTACTTGTTCTTGATGGTTACTTCATTCAATCCTCGATAATCAACAACCATCCTTAATGATCCGTCCTTCTTCTCCACTAGAAGTACTGGCGATCCCCAAGGTGAAGAACTTGGGCGAATATAACCTTTATCCAGTAACTCCTTAATCTGCTTCTTAATCTCTACCAAATCCTTTGCGGGCATCCTATATGGTCTCTTAGATATTGGCCCTGTGCCTGGCAAAAGCTCAATCAAAAACTCAATATCTCTATCCGGTGGCATGCCTGGCAACTCTTCTGGAAATACATCAGGGAAATCCTTCACTACTGGTACTTCCTCCTGCACAACTCCTGTTAAACAATTTACTTGAGTCCTCTTCGGCACATGCCGGGATACATACTTGATCCTTCTCCCTTCTGGGGTGGTAAGCAAAATTGACTTACTGGCGCAATCGATGTTTCCTCCATACATCGACAGCCAATCCATACCCAGGATTACATCCAAACCTTGTGATTCCAAAATGATCAAATCCGAGGGAACACATGCCTACCTATACTCAATGGCACTTGAAAACATCCCTTACTAGCCATATACTCCGCTCCTGGTGAGCTTACTAACATAGGTGTTCTAAGAACTTTGGTGGGCAGGTTATACTTATCCACAAATCCCCTTGATATGTATGAATGCGATGCACCAGTATCAAAAAGAACGAGTGCAGTAAATGACTTAACCAAAAACTTACCGATTTCTGCATCCGGCTGCTCTTCAACCTCCTCTACATTAACGTGGTTCACCTGTCCCCTATTGAAAGGGTTCGGCTTCTTCCCAGAGCTTCCATTGCCATTTCCATTCTGGGATTCAGGACATTCATTGGCATAATGTCCGGTCTTCTGGCACTTAAAGCAAGTGACTTGGCTCAGGTCTCTCTTGGCTGGGGTTGATGGGTTGGTACGGTTTTGGCCGTTGCTACCTCCATTCCCATTACCATTCTTGGGGACATTATGGTTGTGGGAGCTACCTCCCCCATGGGTATACTGAAAATGTCCTCCCGGTCTAGGGGTAAAACGTGGCTTCTGCTGAGCTCCTGAATTGTACTTCCCTTGTCCATACTTCCTTTTGCGATTCTCAATCTGCTTCTGCTTCCCTTCAATCATAAGAGCACGATCTACCAACTCCTGTTAGTTGTTGAAGGTTGCTACCATCAACTGCATGCTCAACTCATCATTCAGTCCTTCCAGAAACTTCTCCTGCTTAGCTGCATCCGTAGCAATGTCATCTAGGGCATAACGTGCTAACTTACTAAAGTCCTCCACATACTGTCCAACTGTCCGTCCTCCTTGTCGCAAGTTGCGAAACTCACGCTTCTTCATGGCCATAGCTCCTGCTGAAACATGGGCAGTACGGAAAGCATGCTGAAAATGGTCCCATGTGACAGTGTCGATAGGGAAAGTGGCGGTGAAATTCTCCCACCATGATGTTGCGGGTCCTTCAAGCTGATGTGCGGCAAACTTCACCTTTTCCGCATCTATGCATCCTGCCGTGGTCAACTCCCTTGCTGTCTTGCGGAGCCAATCGTTTGCTACTATCGGCTCGGTGCTACTGGAAAACACCAACGGATTCAGCCTAAGAAAACGGGCTAAGTGATCAACAGGTGGTGGGTTGTTGTTGTTGTTCCCCTGATTCTGATTCTGGACTAGCAACTGCATCAATGTGTTCTTCTGCTGGATCAACTAGGTGAGCTCCGGTGGAAAGGTAAATCCGGGGTCACGTCTCGGAGGCATCTGAGGGTTTAGAAAAGATGAGATTTAAGAATAGAGAGGGGTCTAGAGAGAAAACACTACCCATATGCACATGAGGCAAAACAAACAATTCACTTCAATCAATCAAACAAGGGCATACAATCGATCTAACTATCGTAAAAGTGCTCGGACTACTCTATTTACATGGTGGACTACTACTACTGATGGGGTGGTCTACTAGAAATATTCTTCGGTTGCAGACTCCATGATATCTGCTCTAGCTTCATCAACATAGTCATCATCGCTATCATCTGGATCTGAGTCGGTGTCGTCGATGATGATGTAGTCTTCCGGGCGAATCTCCTTGGGTTCTTCGTCTTCTTCTACTGGTGTAGGGCCTCCCATAAATATTCTGATCTTCATTGTTAGGTCGGCATTCTTATCCACTAGTACTTCGATTTCCTCTTCATAATCTTCACGTGTAGCCTTGAGTTCTTCCTCCAGTTCCTGGATTCTTGTCCTCGCCTTTTTCGGATCTATCATGTCGGCGCACATCTGGTTCTCCTGACGTAAAATGTGCTGGTTTAACTCCTGGATAAAAGCTTCAATTGACCTTTCCTTCCTGGTGCTGATCATCTCCCAGTGCTCATCTCAGCGCCCACAAATCTGGTAGATAGTTTCCTTGAAATCATTGCGGTAAACTTCTCCAATGCATCCCACGGCGATGTGAGCTGTCATGCTCTTTCCTAGATTCCAAGTTGGTGCATCAAAGGAAAACTCTATGGGCTGAGTGACTGGCATGAACGTCCTTCCTGGAACTTGAACTTGAATCATCCAGCGCTCTTCTTCAGGTAAAGTGGCGTTGTAGGTCCCGGTGAAGCTTGGTAGTCCGATGTTTAGGTATCTAGTGACTTCCTTCAAGTGACGTCCAAAGGGTGTATCTTCATCCGGTTGTGTGAACTTGTTCCTTGCATCCGCCATCCTAAAAGAGTAGAAAAGATGAGAGGTCAGAATGAGAAGAGAGTAGTGATCTAGGGGTTTAGCTTAATGGTCGTGTCCTACAGTCAGCGTATGCTCTGATACCATCTTGTAGCGACCAGACCTCAAACGGTCCAATCTCTATGCTCTGATGTCATCCCTGGATCAGTAATGCTGACACCACACAGTACTTGAAGTAACTATAACAGAGTAGCAATCACACACTTATTACATCGAGTGTCTCAAAATAAAACTTATTACAATAAATATGGCTTAAGACCATCTAATAACGATAACAGCGGAAGGCTTGGAAGATAAGTGAGTCCATCAACTCCAACGGCATCACTGAGTATAGAACCACGACCTAAAAGCACCTTACTCGTCGTCTAAAAAGTCTGCAACATGAACGTTGCAGCCCGAAACGGGTCAGCACATGGAATATGCTGGCAATGTAACACATAGAAAGCAATGAAAGAATAAGACAATACTACATGCATATTTGGATGGTGGAAAGCTTTATGGTTACAGTTTTGCGTAAAGCCAATTTTTCCCTACTGCAAAGGAATAAATTTTATTTAACTATCATGGTGGTTGTTAAACATTGAGAATGGTTGACAGCATTCTCAATCCCAATTAAGAAACATCAATAAACCCAACAAAATTAATTAGGGTAACATGATGAGATTCACATGATAATCCAAGTACTAGATACTCAAGATGTCCATAACCGGGGACACGACTAACCATGATTAGTTTATACACTCTGCAGAGGTTTGCGCACTTTTCCCCACGAGACTCGATCTCCTTCGTTGGGATTCTCGCACTACATGATGTTTGAGAAACGGATGACCGAGACATAGTCTTTCAGAAGCGCTAGCACCTTACCATCGGGTAGACCGTTACACCTACTTTCCCCTACATCTGCTAGTCTACCACTGTAAGAGTTCGCACAACTTAGTCAACTATGCTAGAGCCCATAGTAGCTTGTGGCTGCACATGGAAGTTTCTAGCATGAATAATCTCATGATCCCTTTGAGCCTGGGTGGCGGTCCAAAAGAAAATCAGGCAATCGCTGGAATACCCAGGTGCCTCAATCCACCCAGATGTGTATTTAAGTTGCCACCTTAGATAAACCATTAATTTAACAATCTCACATCTGTCGTGGATTTCACTCACCCAATCCACGTCTACTAGAATAGCTTGGCATAATAAGCAAACGTAGAAGTAACTCCCAAAGGTTTGATAATAAATAGGTAATAGGTACTACCTCAACTACTTCCCAAACCCACAATTTAATTAGATCCTAATCATGCAATGTGTGATGATTGATCTAATGCAATAAAAACTGGGTAGTGGGAGGTATGATCAAAGTGTTACTTTCCTTGCTGATGATCCGCGAAACCTAGAGATTTGATGTAGCAAGCGGCGCACTCCGGGTACTCTATCGCAAAGAAACAAGCATACAATAAGTACTCAACTAATGCACAGGTAAAACTCGAATAAGAGATCTAACCAGATAGTTCAACTTCAGAACTTCGGTTGGCAAAAAGAAGCAAATCGAACGAAGCAACGAAAGACAAACGACAAAAGAAACAGGCTTCGTTTACTATTCTGGATCTAGGGCAATTTTTACATAGGCAAAAACTTGTTTGAGTTGGTTAATCGGAAAGAGGGTTTCGAGACGAAACTCCAGGCGCTTGAATCGCCTGATTCCAATAAACGAGCGAAAAGTTATACTAGAACAAAAATCGGATCAGAAATCGCGATCGGAAAAATCGCGGATTTAATCCGAGAAAAAGAAAAACGATGAACAGATTAACGAACGAACGTTCGTTATCTGGATCTAAGCGATGAACGCGTTCGTTATAACGAACGAACGAGCGAACGCTCGCTATTTAAATAAACTGGAAAAAACCGATATATTAAAAAAAACGAATCTAAAAAAACCGAACAAAAAACCGACGGAAAACCGAACGAAAAACCGAATGGTTTTTCGAGAAAAATCGACGGCGGGGCGGGATCAACCTCCAGCGAGGCGAGGCTGCGGGCGGCGGCTCCGGCGGGCGGCGAAGGGCGGCGGCGCGAGCGGCGGCGGCAGGGGCGGCGGGGCACGCTAGGGTTTGGGGGTGGCTCAGCTGGGCTCCCCAGGCTTATAAGGCCGGCCGGGCCTGGTGTCCGGGTCAGACACGGCCCGATAGGTCGGTTCGCGTTTTTTTAAATAGTTACGCTAAAAAAACAAAAGGAATATTAAACGGACTCCAAAAATCCCGAAATAAATTTTCCCCGGCTTCTAAAATCAAGCCGCACAGGATGAACATTTATTTGGGGCCTAAATGCAATTTTGAAAAACGCTCATTTTTCCTAAATTCAAATAAAATAGCAAATAAATCCCAAATAAAATCTTATTTGATTTTATAATTAAATCCTCAATATTTCTTTATTTTGGGAAAGTCATTTTATTCCCTCTCTCATATTTTTGTAATGGAAATAACTGAAGATAAAATAAATAAAATCAAATGATCCTATTTTCAAAATTTGAGAGAACTCAAATATGAAAATAACAAAATCCCCAACTCTCTCCGAGGGTCCTTGAGTTGCGTAGAATTTCTAGGATCAACCAAAATGCAATAAAATATGATATGCAATGATGATCTAGTGTATAATATTCCAAATTGAAAATTTGGGATGTTACAGCTAGGTGACAAACCTATTGCAGGAGCAGATGCAGATGTTATGAACGTTTGGCTAGCTCAATATGAGGACTACTTGATAGTTTAGTGCACCATGCTTAAACGGCTTAGAATCGGGACTTCAAAGACGTTTTGAACATCATGGACCATATGAGATGTTCCAGGAGTTGAAGTTAATATTTCAAGCAAATACCCGAGTTGAGAGATATGAAGTCTCCAACAAGTTCTATAGCTAAAAGATGGAGGAGAATAGCTCAAGCAGTGAGCATGTGCTCAGATTGTCTGGGTACTACAATCGCTTGAATCAAGTGGGAGTTAATCTTTCAGATAAAATAGTGATTGACAGAATTCTCTAGTCACCATCACCAAGTTAGTAGAACTTCATGATGAACTATAATATGCCAGGGATAGCGGAAACGATTCCCAAGCTCTTCGTGATGCTGAAATCGACGAAGGTAGAAATCAAAAAAAACATCAAGTGTTGATGGTCAACAAAACCACTAGTTTCAAGTAAAGGGACAAAGGAAGAAATCCCAAGCCTGCTCAAGTGAAAAACCCCAAGTCTAAACCTAAGCCTGAAACTAAGTGCTTCTACTGCAAAGGAACTGGTCACTGGAAGCGGAACTACCCAAGCAATTGGCGGATAAGAAGGATGGCAAAGTGAATATAGGTATATTTGATATACATGTTATTGATGTGTACTTTACTAGTGTTTATAGCAACCCCTCAGTATTTGATACTAGTTCAGTTGCTAAGAATAGTAACTCGAAACGGGAGTTGCAAAATGAACAGAGACTAGTTAAGGGTGAAGTGACGATGTGTATTGGAAATGGTTCCAAGATTGATATGATCATCATTGCACACTCCCTATACTTTCGGGATTAGTGTTAAACCTAAAATAAATGTTATTTAGTGTTTGCGTTGAGCATGAATATGATTGGATCATGTTTATTGCAATATGGTTATTCATGTAAGTTAGAGAATAATTGTTGTTCTGTTTACATGAATAAAACCTTCTATGGTCATACACCCAACGAAAATGGTTTGTTGGATCTTGATTGTGGTGATACACATTTTCATAATATTGAAGCCAAAAGATGCAAAGTTAATAATGATAGTGCAACTCATTTATGGCACTGCCGTTTAGGTCATATTGGTGTAAAGCGCATGAAGAAAATCCATGCTGATGGGCTTTTGGAATCACTTGATTATGAATCAGTTGATGCTTGCGAACCATGCCTCATGGGCAAGATGACTAAGACTCCGTTCTCAGGAACAATGGAGCGAGCAACAGATTTGTTGTAAATCATACATACTGATGTATGTGGTCCGATGAATATTGAGGCTCACGGCAGGTATCATTATTTTCTGATCTTCACAGATGATTTGAGCAGATATGAGTATATCTACTTGATGAAACACAAGTCTGAAACATTTGAAAAGTTCAAAGAATTTCAGAGTGAAGTGGAGAATCATCATAACAAAAAATAAAAGTTTCTACGATATGATCGCAGAAGTAAAATATTTGAGTTACGAGTTTGGCCTTCAGTTAAAACAATGTGAAATAGTTTCACTACTCATACCACCTGGAACACCACAGTGTAATGGTGCATCCGAACGTCATAATTGTACTTTATTTGATATAGTGCAAGCTATGATGTCTCTTACCGATTTACCACTATTGATTTGGGGTTATGCATTAGAGACAGCTGCATTCACGTTAAATAGGGCACCATCTAAATCTGTTGAAACGACACCATATGAACTATGGCTTGGCAAGAAACCTAAGCTGTCGTTTCTTAAAGTTTGAGGTTTCAATGCTTATGTGAAAAAATTTCAACCTGATAAGCTCAAACCCAAATCAGAGAAGTGTGTCTTCATAGGATACCCAAAAGAAAAATGTTGGGTACACCTTCTATCACAAATCCGAAGGCAAGATATTCATTGCTGAGAATGGATCCTTTCTAGAGAAGGAGTTTCTCTCGAACGAAGTGAGTGGGAGGAAAGTAGAACTTGATAAGGTAACTGTACCTGCTCCCTTATTGGAAAGTAGTTCATCACAGAAATCTGTTCCTGTGACTACTACACCAATTAGTGAGGAAGCTAATGATGATGATCATGTAACTTCAGATCAAGTTACTACCGAACCTCGTAGGTAAACCAGAGTGAGATCCACACCATAGTGGTACGGTAATCCTGTTCTGGAGGTCATGTTACTTGACCATGACGAACCTACGAACTATGAGGAAGGGATGATGAGCCCAGATTCCACGAAATGGCTTGAGGTCATGAAATCTGAGATGAGATCCATGTATGAGAACAAAGTATGGACTTTGATTGACTTGTCCAATGATTGGCGAGCCATTGGTATTAAATGGATCTTCAAGAGGAAGACGAATGCTTATAGTAGTGTTACTATCTACAAAGCTAGAATTGTCGCAAAAAGGTTTTCGACAAGTTCATGGTGTTGACTACGATGAGAGTTTCTCACTCGTATCTATGCTTAAGTCTGTCCAAATCATGTTAGCAATTGCCACATTTTATGAAATCTGGCAAATGGATAAACAAAATTACATTCCTTAATGGATTTATTAAAGAAGAGTTGTATATGATGCAACAAGAAAGTTTTGTCAATCCTAAAGGTGCTAACAAAATATGCAAGCTCCAGCGATCCATCTATGGACTGGTGCAAGCGTCTTGAGTTGGAATATACGCTTTGATAAGTTGATCAAAGCATATAGTTTTATACAAACTTGCGGTGAAGCCTGTATTTACAAGAAAGTGAGTGGGAGCACTACAACATTTCTGATAAGTATATGTGAATGACATATTGTTGATTGGAGATAATGTAGAATTATTCTGCAAAGTATAAAGGAGTGTTTGAAAGGAGTTTTTCAAAGAAAGATCTCAGTGAAGCTGCTTACCTATTGAGCATCAAGATCTATAGAGATAGATCAAGACGGTTGATAAGTTTTTCAATGAGTACATACCTTGACGAGATTTTGAAGTAGTTCAAAATGGAACAGTCAAAGAAAGAGTTCTTGCCTATGTTACAAGGTGTGAAACTGAGTAAGACTCAAAGCCCGACCACGGCAGAAGATAGAAAGAGAATGAAAGTCATTCCCTATGCCTTGGCCATAGGTTCTATAAAATATGCCATCTATGTACCAGACCTATTGTATACCCTGCCCTGAGTTTGGCAAGGGAGTACAATAGTGATCTAGGAGTAGATCACTGGACATTGGTCAAAATTATCCTTAGTGGAATAAGGATATGTTTCTTGATTATGGAGGTGAGAAAAGGTTCATCGTAAAGGGTTACGTCGATGCAAGTTTTGACACTGATCCAGATGTCTCAAAGTCTCAATCTGGATACATATTGAAAGTGGGAGCAATAAGCTAGAGTAGCTCCGTGTAGAGCATTGTTGACATAGAAATTTGCAAAATACTTACGGATCTGAATGTGGCAGACCCGTTTACTAAATTTCTCTCACAAGCAAAGCATGATCACACCTTAGTACTCTTTGGGTGTTAATCACATATCAATGTGAACTAGATTATTTACTCAAGTAAACCCTTTGGGTGTTGGTCACATGACGATGTGAACTATGGGTGTTAATCACATGGTGATGTGAACTATTGATGTTAAATCACATGGCGATGTGAACTAGATTATTGACCCTAGTGCAAGTGGGAGACTGAAGGAAATATACCCTAGAGGCAATAATAAAGTTATTATTTATTTCCTTATATCATGATAAATGTTTATTATTCATGCTAGAATTGTATTAACCGGAAACATAATACATGTGTGAATACATAGACAAACAGAGTGTCACTAGTATGCCTCTACTTGACTAGCTCGTTGATCAAAGATGGTTAAGTTTCCTAACCATAGACATGAGTTGTCATTTGATTAACAGGATCACATCATTAGGAGAATGATGTGATTGACTTGACCCATTCCGTTAGCTTAGCACTTGATCGTTTAGTTTGTTGCTATTGCTTTCTTCATGACTTATACATGTTCCTATGACTATGAGATTATGCAACTCCCGTTTACCGGAGGAACACTTTGTGTGCCACCAAACTTCACAACGTAACTGGGTGATTATAAAGGTGCTCTACAGGTGTCTCCAAAGGTACTTGTTGGGTTGGCGTATTTCGAGATTAGGATTTGTCACTCTGATTGTTGGAGAGGTATCTCTGGGCCCACTCGGTAATGCACATCACTATAAACCTTGCAAGCATTGCAACTAATGAGTTAGTTGTGGGATGATGTATTACGGAACGAGTAAATAGACTTGCCGGTAACGGGATTGAACTAGGTATTGAGATACCGACGATCGAATCTCGGGCAAGTAACATACCAATGACAAAGGGAACAACGTATGTTGTTATGCGGTCTGACCGATAAAGATCTTCGTAGGATATGTAGGAGCCAATATGGGCATCTAGGTCCTGCTATTGGTTATTGACCAGAGAGGTGTCTCGGTCATGTCTACATAGTTCTCGAACCCGTAGGGTCCGCATGCTTAACGTTCGTTGACGATATAGTACTATGAGTTATGTATGTTG
The DNA here is from genome assembly GCF_003073215.2 of Triticum urartu. Classification (NCBI taxonomy): domain Eukaryota; kingdom Viridiplantae; phylum Streptophyta; class Magnoliopsida; order Poales; family Poaceae; genus Triticum; species Triticum urartu. The sequence goes on from NC_053024.1 coordinate 671,676,942, forward strand.
GTGACCGAATGTTGTTCGGAGTCCCGGATGAGATCACGGACATGATGAGGAGCTCCGAAATGGTCCGGAGGTAAAGATTCATATATTGAATAATATGGTTTGGCCAAGGGGTCAGGCCCATGGGGCTATAAGTCGGTGTAAAAGGACTTTTGCAGAGGCCAGGGGGCCAAACGCCGGAGACCCTGGCATCTGGCCCTGGGCCAGACGCCGAGGCCCATGGCGTCTGGGCCAGATGCCAAGGATTGTGGCGTTTCGTCCTGGAGTCCGAGTGGGACTCTTGCCTTTCGAGCAAAACCGACTTTGAGGAGGCTTTTGCTCCAAGTTTTGACCCCAGGGCTCAACATATAAATGGAGGGGCAGGGCTAGCACCAAAGACACATCAAGAAACACCAATGTCGGAGTAATGGGCCGCAGGTAGGCCAACCCGAGCCCCAGAACCTTTCAAAACATCAGGGCGGGGGGCGCCCCTCAAGACCCCAGGACGAAGAGCCGCCTCCTGGGGAGTCGACGGCAAGGCGGCCGACTGCCCGCTCACGGCCGAGTCCCAGGGACGACTTCCAAGAGAAGCCGGCTTTGGGGAGTCGGCCTGCGACTCCAACGAACCCCATGACCTCATCAAAGGGGACGAGGCAGGGGCGTGGCTACAGTGAAGCCCACCCCCGCCCCTCACCAAGGGCAGGCATGGCCACAGCACGCCGTACCCCGGAAGATCTCGTGCGGCGTGGCACTGTTGCCATGCCGGCCCTGACATCAGCACCGCAGGGACGAGTCCTGCACCCACGACGGCTTGTCTGTACGGCCTGGAGGTAGCAGGCCCCACCAGTCAGTGAGACCTCAGGAGGCGACAGGAGAACCACCAGTCGGACCCGTCGGGAGTCGGCCCGGGGGAGTCGACCGAGCTCTCCCCCGGGGCCCACGCGCCATTAATCAAGATGTGATGGGGAGAGGCAACAGTGATCGCCCGCCAGGCGGCGGGGCTGTTGCCACGACCCCATGATCAAGCCCGCGTCATCAGAAGCACGGCTAAAGTAATCAGCAGCCGGCAAGACCCGCCCGCGGCGGACGCGGCCTGTTGGCTCCGTACCCGGCCAGTCGGCGGGCCCCAGCGGTCGGCAGAGAAGACGGAGGCCAGAGACACTGACGGCTGGGCCCACGCCCAGCCGGATTACCATTGTACCCCTGCGGGGTATGAAGGAAATATGCCCTAGAGGCAATAATAAAGTTATTATTTATTTCCTTATTTCATGATAAATGTTTATTATTCATGCTAGAATTGTATTAACCGGAAACATAATACATGTGTGAATACATAGACAAACAGAGTGTCACTAGTATGCCTCTACTTGACTAGCTCGTTAATCAAAGATGGTTATGTTTCCTAACCATAGACAAAGAGTTGTTATTTGATTAATGGGATCACATCATTAGGTGAATGATCTGATTGACATGACCCATTCCATTAGCTTAGCACCCGATCGTTTAGTATGTTGCTATTGCTTTCTTCATGACTTATACATGTTCCTATGACTACGAGATTATGCAACTCCCGTTTGCCAGAGGAACACTTTGTGTGCTACCAAACGTCACAACATAAAAACATTCCGTGCAACCCACTTTAGATAGATGAACCTGAGAGTGTGCAAAATCCTCCAATATCCAACAAAAAACACTCATGTGCTTCGTGCAAATTTGAATGTATGTGGTTCCTGATCCAGCACTCTGGCACAAAACTTGAAGTAACTGACACTTTGGCCTTTGCCAAGTCGAAGGGACTCAAGAAGTCTGGTTCATGTGAAGATAAACACGGTTGATGATATGGCATGCAGTATCAATGGCTTCAGGCCAGAACTTTCTTGGAGTCTTGTATTCATCGAGCATCGTCTGGGCCATCTCAATAAGTGTTCTGTTCTTGCGTTCCACGACGCCATTCTACTGCGGCGTGTATGGAGCTGAGAATTCATGTGTGATGCCCAAAGTATCAAGATAAGTGTCTAGGCCAGTGTTCTTGAATTCAGTGCCATTGTCACTTCTGATGTGCTTTATCTTGACGCCATAGTTGTTCATGGCTCGATTGGCGAAGCGTCTGAAGACATCCTGCACTTCAGTCTTGTAGAGGATTATATGCACCCAAGTATATCTTGAATAATCATCAACAATGACAAAGCCATAGAGACAAGCAGTAGTAGTAAGAGTTGAGTAATGAGTGGGACCGAAAAGGTCCATGTGGAGCAGTTTGAAGGGTTGAGTCGTTGTCATGATTGTCTTCGAGGGATGCTTGGCCCTCGTCATCTTTCCTGCTTCACAGGCATCGCATAAGTGATCCTTCTTGAACTTGACGCCCTTGATGCCTATGACATGCTTCTTCCTTGCAAGAGTGTGCAGGTTCCTCATGCCAGCATGCCCTAGCCTCCGATGCCAGAGCCAGCATTCAGAAGCTTTTTCTAGAAGACATACGACAAGTTGTGGTCCTGCTGAGAAATCTACCACGTACAAATCATCTTTCCGATACCCTTCAAAGACTAGAGACTTGTCAGATTCCATTAGAACAAGGCAACGATATTTTCCAAATATCACAATCATGTTTAAATCGCAAAGCATTGAGACAGACATTAAGTTGAAACCAAGGGATTCAACAAGCATTACTTTATCCATGTGTTGATCCCTTGAGATTGCAACTCTACCTAGACCCAATACCTTGCTTTTACTAGTGTCAGCAAATGTGATGTGACTTTTGTCAGATGGACGTAAAGTTGAGTCCATGAGAAGACTTCGCTTGCCAGTCATGTGATTAGTACACCCACTATCAATAATCCATTCTGAAGCAGCTGGTGTCGTACCCTACAATGCAGTTAGGGGGATAGGCTTCACGAAGAGAATTGTGAAGCATAAACATTTGACGAGCAAGTGGATTATGAAAGCTTAGATCGAGGTTAGGATTGATAGGGCAAGTAGCAAGCGACTCAGGAACAAAATACATAATAAGACCATTTGGGCATTTGATCTTGCGCCCTACAAGATGTTTAAGGTCCCCAGCAATAGCTTCAGACGAATTTGATTCTCGGCTGGAGACATTTCCCTGCAAAAGAGAGTTAAGCTTTCTTAGCCACCCACATTTTCAAGGGTGGCTTCGAAGCAATGAGTCTAAGTGCAGCATCTGAGAACTTTGGCTTTGGAGCCCTAGCAAAAAGTCTTGCAGGTGGACAATACTACTCATAAGAATAAGCAGAGTAGTTCTTGGTCTTATGAACATGGCGGTTTGATGAAACACGCTCATATTCATAGGCCTGAGTAAGGTTTCCCTGCAAAACATTTGCGTTAGTGCGACTCAGGTGAGTCCTCTGTCTGTATGAAGCCTTTGGACCGTATGAAGCCTGTGGTCTGGGGTTTGTCTTCTTCACTTGTGGTGTCATGACGACATTCACAGGAAGATTCTCCAACAACCTTTTCGGCACCCAGACTTTCTTCATAGGTGGCCCATTCCTGCAGTTAGTACCAATATACCTGGAAAACACTTCACCATTCTGATTCTTAAACATTTTATAGTTTGCATCAAAGGATTCATCAATAACAATGGGATTAGCACAATTGAAGCCTGACAGGGTGGATGGATCCACTGAGGGTTCCTTTGCAGCAACCCATGTGGTTTTGGGGTACTGCTCAGGTTTCCAGTAAGAGCCATCAGCATTCATTTTCCTTTCGAACCCAAGACCCTCTTTCCTAGGGTTTCGGTTCAGGATCTGCCTTTTGAGAACATCACATAGTGTCTGATGCCCTTTGAGACTTTTGTACATCCCTGTTTCAAGCAATGTCTTCAACCTTGCATTTTCATCAGCAATAGCAGTGGTATCCTCAGCAGAGGGGTTAGTTACCACATCAACAGTTGAAGATATTGCAATAGTAGCAGCAGTAGAACACCCAGCAACAGAAGTAGCGTTGTCACGCTCAATGCATTTAAGACATGGTGGTTCAAATCCTTCCTGAGAGGAACTGATCTGTTTGGCGCGAAGTGACTCATTTTCCTTTTGAAGATCTTCATGAGCCACTCTCAATTTCTCAAGATCTTGATTCCTTTGAAGATAATCATAGGAAAGCTTTTCATGAGTTGTTGAGAGCGTTTCATGACGACTTTCAAGTTCCTCATACTTAACATGAAGATTTTTTATGTCTTCAATTAAGGACTGAGATCGAGTCATTTCAGCGTCTAACAGGTCATCGCTTTTGTCTAATAGTTTTTGAATATGTTCCATAGCTTTATGTTGTTCAGTTGCAATTTTAGCAAGTGTTTTGTAGCTGGGTTTGGAACCACAATCAGAGTCATCTTCACTGGATGTTTGATAGTGAGTAGTGCGTGTGTTTACCTTGGCACCGCGTGCCATGAAGCAGTAGGTGGGAGCGGAGTAGTCCTTGTCATTTGCATCGGTGTCGGTGATGAAGTCATTGTCTTCAGTGTTGAAGATGGACTTGGCAACGTAGGCTATAGCCAGACTTGCCATGCCAGAATCGGACTCCTCAGACTCCAATTCAGCCTCCTCAGAAGCGGACTCCTCCTCTGAATTCATTTCCTTGCCAACAAACGTACGAGCCTTGCCAGATGAGCTCTTCTTGTGTGATGAAGACTTTGAGGAAGACTTGGAAGAATACTTTGAGTATTTCTTCTTCTTGTCGTCAGAATCATACTCGTTTCTCTTCTTCTTCTTGTTGTTCTCATTGTCCCACTGCGGACACTCAGAGATGTAGTGGCCAGGTTTCTTGCACTTGTGGCATGTTCTCTTCTTGTAGTCATGAGCAGAAGCTTCATCATTCCTTGAGCTTGATCGTGAAGACTTTCTGAAGCCTTTCTTCTTGGTGAATTTTTGGAACTTCTTCACAAGCATAACAAGCTCCTTTCCAATGTCTTCAGGATCATCAGAACTGCTGTCAGATTCTTCTTCAGATGAGGAGATAGCTTTTGCCTTCAAGGCATGAGTTTGCCCATAGTTGGGACCGTAGATGTCTCTTTTCTCAGAAAGCTAAAACTCATGTGTGTTGAGCCTCTCAAGTATGTCAGACGGATCGAGTGTCTTGAAGTCATGACGTTCTTGAATCATCAGGGCTAGGGTGTCAAACGAGCTGTCAAGTGATCTCAGGAGTGTCTTGACGACTTCATGCTTGGTGATCTCAGTAGCGCCGAGGGCTTGAAGCTCATTTGTGATGTCAGTGAGTCCATCAAACGTGAGCTGGACATTCTCATTGTCATTTCTCTTGAAGCGGTTGAAGAGGTTGCGAAGGACACTGATTCTCTGATCTCTCTGGGTTGAGACGCCTTCGTTGACCTTGGAGAGCCAGTCCCAGACTAGCTTGGATGTTTCCAAAGCACTCACACGGCCATACTGTCCTTTGGTCAGATGACCACAGATGATGTTCTTGGCAGTGGAGTCCAGTTGAACGAACTTCTTGACATCAGCAGCGGTGACACCTTCACCAGCCTTGGGAACTCCATTCTTGACGACATACCATAGGTCGACATCAATGGCTTCAAGATGCATGCGCATCTTATTCTTCCAGTAGGGATATTCAGTTCCATCGAAGACTTGGCACGCAGCGGAGACTTTGATTATCCCTGCAGTCGACATAGCTAAAACTCCAGGTGGTTAAACCGAATCACACAGAACAAGGGAGTACCTTTCTCTGATACCAATTGAAAGTGCTAGTGATCGACTAGAGGGGGGGGGTGAATAGGCAATTTTTATGAAAGTCTTCAAAACATGGAAGTTTCGAAGACAAACGATAGAAATAAACCTATTATCATGCAGCGGAAGGTAGACTACACTAAGCAAGCCATAGTCAAGTATTCAATGAAGTGAAAGCACAACGACTAATAGCAGCTAGGTAGTATAGATCAGGTAGGAAGATAGTGTGAAGCCAATCAGAACAAGCGGTCACTCAGTGAAGACAAAACATAATGCAATCATACAATGACTTCACTAGAGCCAACAGTAAGTAAATGAATGGGAAGGATGAAACCAGTGACTCGTTGAAGACAATGATTTGTTGGACCAGTTCCAGTTGCTGTGACAACTGTACGTCTTGTTAGGGAGGCTGAGATTCAACTCAGAAGACCGCGTCTTCACCTTATTCCCCTTGAGCTAAGGACACCCAGTCCTCGCCCAATCACTCTGGTAAGTCTTCAAGGTAGACTTCCAAACCTTCACAGACTTCGTTCACCGGCGATCCACAATGACTCTTGGATGCTCAGAACGCGACGCCTAACCGGCTGGAGGATTCACAGTCCTCAAGTGTAATAAGTCTTCAGATCACACAGACAGGAAGACTTAAGTGATGCCTAACACTCTTTGGCTCTGGGTGTTTAGGGCTTTATCCTCGCAGGAATTCTCTCTCAAAGGCTTCGAGGTGGGTTTCTCTCAAACGACAAAAGCCGTGCACTAACTCTGAGCAGCCAACCGTTTATGGTTGTAGGGGGTGAGCTATTTATAGCCACTAGGCAACCCGACCTGATTTGTCCAAAATGACCCTGGGTCACTAAGGAACTGACACGTGTTCCAACGGTCAGATTTCAAACACACACGACAACTTTACTTGGGCTACAAGCAAAGCTGACTTATCCAGCTCTGGATAAGATTTGCTCTCATTGTCTTCGCTCGAAGACATAGGATTTTGGTTAAGCATCACTTCAGTCATTCTGACTGGTTCTCTTGGACCCCACTTAATAGTACGGTGGTTCCTATGACTCAACGAAGAAGAAAAAGAACGACGAAACAACTAAGTCTTCACGCTCCATAGTCTTCACATGATGTCTTCTCTTGTCATAGTCTTCAATGTGAATGTCTTCACATCCCACCTTTGACTTCAATGTCTTCATACATTTTTAGGGGTCATCTCTGGTAGGAAAACCGAATCAATGAGGGACTTCTACCTATGTTATCCTGCAATTCTCACAAACACATTAGTCCCTCAACCAGGTTTGTCGTCAATACTCCAAAACCAACTAGGGGTGGCACTAGATGCACTTACAGAACTATGGCATCAAGATCAAGCACATCAGAAGTGACAACGGCACAGAGTTCAAGAACACCGACCTCGACACCTATCTTGATACATTGGGCATCACTCATGAGTTCTCAGCTCCATACACACCTAAGTATAATGGCATCGTGGAGCGCAAGAACATAACCCTCATTGAGTGGCTCGGACGATGCTTGACGAGTACAAGACTCCAAGGAAGTTCTGGCCTGAAGACATTGATACTGCATGCCACGTCATCAACCGTGTTTATCTTCACAAGCTTCTAAAGAAGACATCCTATGAGCTACTGAATGGTAAGAAGCCAAACGTCGGCTACTTCAGAGTGTTTGGTGCTAGGTGCTGGAAGAAGGATGCACATCACACTTCAAAATTTGCACCAAAAGCACATGAAGGTTTTATGCTTGGTTACAGAAAGGACACACACTCCTACAGAGTCTTCAACCTCTTTCACTATGAAGTGGTTGAAACTGTGGATGTGCGGTTCGATGAAACTAACGGCTCGCAAAGAGAGCACCTGCCAAATGTGCTAGATGAAGTCTCACCAAGTGAATCCATCAAGCTTATGGGTACTGGAGAAATCATACCTTCAGAGGCACAGGCTGAAGAAGAACTCATCATTTCTGCACCTAATCAACCTGAAGACACTGCTCAGCCCGAAGTCAATACTGATGATGAAGACAATGATCGGCCAGAGCAAAGTCTTCGTCCAGTATATCCCCGTGTTGCAAATGAAGTACAGATTGAGAAGATAATTGATAGCATCAATGCACCTGGTCCACTCACTTGTTCAAGAGCAACACAGGTAGCAAATTTCTATGGGAACTTTGCATTTGTCTCTATATCTGAACCCAGGAAAGTTACTGAAGCCTTCATGGAACCTGAATGGATTCAAGCGATGCAAGAAGAGCTTCATCACTTTGAGCTGAACAATGTGTGGGAACTGGTCAAGCGTCCTGATCCTCACAAGCACAATATAATTGGCACCAAATGGATCTATCACAACAAACAAGATGAGCATGGTCAAGTTGTCAGAAACAAGGCTTGTCTCGTTGCTCAAGGATACACTCAAGTTGAAGGGATTGACTTCGATGAAACATTTGCTCCTATGGCTAGGCTTGAAGCCATTCGCATACTACTAGCCTATGCCAACCATCACAACATCCTCTTGTACCAAATGGATGTGAAGAGTGCTTTTTCTCAATGGCAAGATTGAAGAAGAAGTGTATGTTGCACAACCACCAGCCTTTGAAGACCCAAAACATCCTGACATGGTATACAAGCTCAATAATTCACTGTATGGCCTAAAACAAGCCCCTCGCGCTTGGTATGACACACTCAAAGACTTCCTGAAGAGCAAAGGCTTCAAACCTGGTTCTCTAGATCCTACTCTCTTCACGAAGACATATGATGGAGAACTGTTTGTATGCCAGATCTATGTGGATGACATTATCTTCGGCTGCACTGACAAGAGATACAGTGATGAGTTTGGACACATGATGCGAGAACAATATCAGATGTCCATGATGGGAGAGCTGAAATTCTTCCTCGGTCTTCAAATCCGTCAACAAAGCAATGGAATCTTCATATCACAAGAGAAATACCTCAAAGATTGCCTGAAGAAGTTTGGAATGCAAGACTACAAAGGATGTACGACGCCAATGCCAACCAAAGGTCACCTGGGTCCTGACGACAATGGTAAAGAGTTCAATCAAAAGGTATACCGCTCCATGATTGGTTGTTTACTCTATTTATGTGCATCCAGGCCAGATATAATGCTTAGCGTTTGCATGTGTGCCCGATTCCAAGCGGCACCAAAGGAGTCTCATCACTTAGCTGTGAAGCGAATTCTTGGATATTTGGCTTACACCCCAACTCTAGGATTATGGTATCCAAAGGGCTCAGAGTTTGATCTAGTTGGATTCTCAGATGCTGATTATGCTGGTGACAAGTTTGATCGCAAGTCCACATCAGGCGCATGTCACTTTCTTGGACGATCTCTTGTCTGCTGGTCTTCGAAGAAGCAGAACTGTGTATCTCTCTCCACTGCTAAATCTAAATACATTGCTGTTGGATCTTGCTGCGCTCAGCTTCTATGGATGAAGCAAACTCTCAAGGACTATGGCATCCATCTGTAGCAAGTGCCACTTTACTGCGACAATGAAAGCGCCATCAAGATTGCCAACAACCCAATCCAGCACTCGAAGCCAAAGCACATTCAGATCCGTCATCACTTTCTCAAAGATCATGTCATGAAGGAAGATATTGATATCATTCACGTCAACACTGAAGAGCAATTGGCAGATGAAAGAACATGCGATTCCCCCATGTTTGGTTTTGGTAATTGATGAAAATCTCTATGGACTAATGGTTGCCTTGAGTTATATTTGAAGGTTTTGTCCATAGGCTTTTCTTGGAGTACATGTGTTGGTTTCAAGGAGAGTTTGTGTCGACCAAGGTGCTATTCAAGGAATTATCCAAAGATTGGTCATGTGAGTGTTGAGCTTATTGCAAGCATGTCTTGAAGAAGAAGATTGTGTGATCATTCATGTCTACCTTCAAGACATCATCCAAATGAAGAGAATTGGAAAGATTCAAGGTTGATCAAGATTAAGTCAAGAATGAATCAAGTTGATCAACACACAAAGCATACAAGATGTACTGAGGGATCAAGTGATCCCATGGTATGGTAAGCATTGTCCATTACGCTTTGTTTGCTAACCCATGGTTTTCGTGAGAGTTCTTTGTGGGGTTAGGTTGCGATGTGCAAGTTCAAGTGGAGCATCATGAAGAGATCAAATGCTTGAAGCTTGCCGTCCATTATGGTAACAATGGATTTATGAAGATGTGCCGAAGAGTGGCTCACCCATGGTGGTGTATGGGGGAGCAATCAACTAGTCTTCATGGAGCCAACACAATCAAGAAAGGTGGTCCAACTTGAGGGAGTCAAGATCATCATCGTCTAGCTCAAGTAAACTATGTGCAAGACAAAGGTTTGCCCTTGATAGGTTTTCTATTTTGCCGGTCTCATAGTGGTAGTTGGGAGACCGGGTTATAGGATCGAATCAAGGGGGGCTCTCGATGAGTAGCTTGATTGTATCGTTCATAGAGAGATCAAACCATTGCATCCTTGAATCATCTTTCTGGTTCTTGTTTGGTTCTCTTTGAGAGTTTTGGAGCTTATGGTCATCTTGATGACAAGCTCGAGTTCATCGAAAACGGAGTTCACTTGCATCTTCTATGATGTTTTCGATGTTGGAGGTTATGCCCGTTCTTCGCTGTTGGAGGTTTCACTCCTCCATTTGTTAGGCATACCTCCCCTGCCTCTTATTTCTATAACATGTCGCTGTTTTGATGCTACTCATCGTCTTGTATCCAACAAGCTTGAGTTTGCTCAATTCGGATCTCTTTTGCAGAAGTTATGGCAGTTCTGGTTTTATGGGATCTGTTTCGGAAAAGTATGGGTGGTTTCTTCATGTTCACATCCCCTTTGCCCCCTCTGAGCTTGTACCCTTCGTTGAAAGCTCCCTTGCGGCCTTCTCCCTGAGTTCTGGTCCCAGCGGTAGTACCGCAAACCCAAGCGGTAGTACCGCTTGGAGCTCTCAGCCGTAGTACCGCCGCGGTTCCGCGCTGGTACCACCTCGACTCGAGACATGGTTTTCTCGTGTCAGGTTCAGCGGCAGTAGTAGCGGTAGTGCCGCTCGTGTGCGGTAGTACTGCGGCTACCACCGCCCCTAGTGCCGCTCAATGGCCCTCCTCTCTGTGCGCGGTCCCATTGGTAGTACCATTGGGCCAAGCGGCAGTACTGCCACTGCCAACGGGAGTACCACTGGCCCCAACAGTAGTGCCGCTCATACGGCTCTGCCTCGCCCTCTGTTTTGCTTCGCTCTTTGTGTTCTGCCGCCCGGGCGGTAGTACCGCTCCCCTGAGCGGTAGTACCGCTCGTGCACGGACCGAGCACATAACGGTTGGATCCAGGAGCTCCTATAAAAGGGGGTCTTCTTCCCATTGAGCCTTATCCTTTAAGCTCATATTCTCCTCCCATTGTTGACCTTCTTCGAGCTTGCTAGCTCTCAATCCCTCCATGGATTCTTGCTAGTTTTTGAGGGAAAAGAGAGAGGAGATCTAGATCCACATTTCCACCAATCACTTTCTCCTCTATGTGAGGGGAACCCCTTGGATCTAGATCTTGGAGTTTTTGGTGTTCTCCTTCTTGTTCTTCCTCTCATTTTCCTCCCTAGCATTAGTTGCTTCGGTGGGATTTGAGAGAGGACTTGGGCACTCCGTGTGCCCTTGCCATTGCATTTGGTGCATCGGTTTGAGTTCTCCACCGTGATACGCGGAAGTTACAAGTTGAGAAGCTTATTACTCTTGGGTGCTTGGTACCCTTGAGCTTGTTCCTCTTGCGTGCTTGGGCACCCTAGACGGTTGGTGGTGTTCGGAGCTCAATCATTGTGGTGTAAAGCTCCAGGTAAGCGTTGGGGTCTCCAATTAGGTTGTGGAGATCGCCCCGAGCAATTTGACAGGTACCGGCGACCGCCCCCAAGGGTTGCCAAAGTGTACGGGTTCGGTGACCGCCCCCAAGGGTTGCCATTTGTACGGGTTCGGTGACCGCCCTCAAGGGTCCCTTAGTGGAATCACGGCATATTTCATTGTGCGAGGGCGTGAGGAGATTACGGTGGCCCTAGTGGCTTCCTGGGGAGCATTGTGCCTCCACACCGCTCCAAATGGAGATTAGCATCCGCAAGGGTGTGAACTTCGGGATACATCATCGTCTCCGCGTGCCTCGGTTATCTCTTACCTGAGCCCTTTACTTATGCACTTTAATTTATGATAGCCATATTGTTTCTTGTCATATATCTTGCTATCACTTTGTTGTTTATCTTCCTTAGCATAAGTTGCTGGTGCACATAGGTGAGCCTAGTTGTTGTAGGTTTTGTGCTTGACAAATTAACCGCTAGGTTTATTCCGCATTTGTTCAAGCCTAAACCGTAATTATTTTAAAATGCCTATTCACCCCCCCTCTAGGCGACATCCACGATCTTTCAGCAGATATCTTCACAAAGCCCTTGGATGAGAAAATGTTTTGCAAGTTGCGGTAGAACCAGTCCCGCGTAAGCATACACGTAATGTCGGTCTGGGCCGCTTCATCCAACAATACCGCCGAATCAAGAAACAACTAGTGACGGCAAGCAATATGTATATACCCACGCCCACAGCTCCCTTGTGGTCTACTCGTGCATATAACATCTACGCATAGACCTGGCTCGGATGCCACTGTTGGGGAACGCAGTAATTTCAAAAAAAAATCCTACGCACACGCAAGATCATGGTGATGCATAGCAACAAGAGGGGAGAGTATTGTCTACGTACCCTCGTAGACTGTAAGTGGAAGCATTATGACAATACGGTTGATGTAGTCATACGTCTTCACGATCGATCGATCCTAGTACCAAAAGTATGGCACCTCCGTGATCTGCACACGTTCGGCTCGGTGACGTCCCACGAACTCACGATCCAGCAGAGTGTCGAGGGAGAGCTTCATCAGCACGACAGCGTGATGATGGTGATGATGATGCTACCGGAACAGGGCTTCGCCTAAGCACCGCTATGATATGACCGAGGTGGATTATGGTGGAGGGGGGCACCGCACACGGCTAATAGACCAATGATCAACTTGTGTGTTCATGGGGTGCCCCCTCCCCCGTATATAAAGGAGTGGAGGAGGGGGAGGTCCGGCCCTCTATGGCGCGCCCTGGAGGAGTCCTACTCCCTCCGGGAGTAGGACCCCCCTTCCCTAGTTGGACTAGGAGAGAAGGAAGGGGGAAAGAGGGAGGAAGGAAAGGGGGGCGCCCCCTTCCTAGTCCAATTCAGACCAGAGGGGGAGGGGGCACGCGGCCTGCCATGGCTGCCTCTCTCTCTCTCTCCACTAAAGCCCATTAGTGCCCACATACTCCTCGGGGGGTTCCGGTAACCCCCCGGTACTCCGGTATATGCCCGAACTCACTCGAAACCTTTCCGATGTCCAAACATAGGCTTCCAATATATCGATCTTTTTGTCTCGACCATTTTGAGACTCCTCGTCATGCCCGTGATCACATTCAGGACTTCGAACAACCTTCGGTTCATCAAAACACATAAACTCATAATACCGATCGTCACCGAACGTTAAGCGTGCGGACCCTACGGGTTCGAGAACTATGTAGATATTACCGAGACACGTCTCCGGTCAATAACCAATAGCGGAACCTGGATGTTCATATTGGCTCCCACATATTCTACGAAGATCTTTATCGGTCAAACCGCATAACGATATACGTTGTTCCCTTTGTCATTGGTATGTTACTTGACCGAGATTCGATCATCGGTATCTCAATACCTAGTTCAATCTCGTTACCGGAAAGTCTCTTTACTCGTTCCATAATGCATCATCCCGCAACTAACTCATTAGTCACATTGCTTGCAAGGCTTATATTGATGTGAATTACCGAGAGGGCCCAAAGATACCTCTCCGACAATCGGAGTGACAAATCCTAATCTCGATCTATGCCAACTCAATAAACACCATCGGAGACACCTGTAGAGCACCTTTATAATCATCCAGTTACATTGTGACGTTTGGTAGCACACAAAGTGTTCCTCTGGTATTCGGGAGTTGCATGATCTCATAGTCATAGGAACATGTATAAGTTATGGAGAAAGCAATAGCAACAAACTAAATGATCATCGTGCTAAGCTAACGGAATGGGTCAATTCAATCACATCATTCTCTAATGATGTGATCCCATTAATCAAATGACAACTCATGTATATGACTAGGAAACTTAACCATCTTTGATTCAACGAGCTAGTCTAGTAGAGGCATAGTAGTGACACTCTGTTTGTCTGTGTATTCACACATGTACTAAGTTTCTGGTTAATACAATTCTAGCATGAATAATAAACATTCATCATGATATATGGAAATATAAATAACAACTTTATTATTGCCTCTAGGGCATATTTCCTTCAATACCTTCTTTGACAGTGCCAAGAATCCTTACTCAAAGCCAAAGATCTCATCTGATCGATTTTGGAGCCATCAGCAGCGCAGCTACTATTCTTGCATTCTGTACAATCAAGGGCGAATCTTTCCCCATATGCGCCTTGATTGTGAAGCTATTGCTGGGCTGCCCTGTCTTGAAGAAGCCCTTGACTGTTTCAGGGAGGTTGGTCTTCTGCCCTTTGTCACTGACAAGGAGCACTGGAATGAAGAACTGCTGCTGCAATTCTATGCCACACTTCATATTCACGGCTACAACAAGGATCCGAAGACATGGGTTCTTGAGTGGATGATAGGAGATGTGCATCATGAAGCCAAAGCTCAAGACATCAGTGAGCTTACTTCCCTGCGCACTCCAGGCGACTTCTATGAGCCTGGTTGTCAGCGTCATTGCAATGAACTGCAGAGTGTATTCCAGAGGCCTGAACTCAATATGAGCGAGATGCTCAGCATGATGAAGCCATTGCCTCAAGATGCTGAATATCCCAAGGAATTCTTCGTCAAGGACCTTGAGTACCTGCCCCACACAGTCTATCACATTCTGAGGTGTACTCTATAGCCAATCAAGGGATATACTATTGGGGAACGTAGTAATTTCAAAAAAATTCCTACGCACACGCAGGATCATGGTGATGCATAGCAACGAGAGGGGAGAGTGTTGTCTACATACCCTTGTAGACCGTTTGCGGAAGCGTTATATCAACGCGGTTGGTGTAGTCATACGTCTTCACGATCCGACCGATCCAAGTACCGAAAGCACGACACCTCCGAGTTCTGCACACGTTCAGCTCGGTGACGTCCTCGCCTTCTTGATCCAGCAAGAGGGGCGAAGTAGTAGATGAGTTCCGGCATCACGACGGCGTGGTGACGGTGTTAGTGAAGAACAATCTCCGTAGGGCTTCGCCTAAGCACTACGAAAACTATGGCGGAGGATAAACTAGAGGGGATGGGGTTGTCGGCACACAGCTTGGTTGTCGGGGGTTTGGTGCGACATATGCCAACGGATGGCTTATCATGGTGGGGGCGAGTAGAACATCGCTGGTGCCTGGAAATGGGATGAGGCGAAGATATGCAAGCCGGCGAATCTTACCCAGCTTCAGGGCTCTCCGGGGAGATAACACCCCTACTGCTGCTCTGCGGGGTCTCCGCATGATCACTATGGCCCAAGTGTTTACACGGTTGCTCCTTGAGCTGTTTTCTGGTGGTAGGAGAGGGCAAGACTAGCTCTCTCCCTTCTATATGATCTGGTCTAGAGCTAATGGGTTCCAACCCTTTGCATGGGTGCCCTGGGGGGTTTATATAGGCCTACCCCCCCAGGGGTACAATGGTAATCCGGCTGGGCGCGAGCCCAGCCATCAGTGTCTCTGGCCTCCGTCTTGTCTGCCGACCGCTGGGGCCCGCCAACTGGCGGGCCCCGCCGACTGGCCGGGTACGGAGCCGACAGGCCGCGTCCACCGCGGGCGGGTCTTGCCGGCTGCTGATTACTGTAGCCGTGCTTCTGATGACGTGGCTTGATCATGGGGTCGTGGCAACAGCCCCGCCACCTGGCGGGCGATCACTGTTGCCTCTCCCCATCACATCTTGATTAATGGCGCGTGGGCCCCGGGGGAGAGCTCGGTCGACTCCCTCGGGCCGACTCCCGACGGGTCCGACTGGTGGTTCTCCTGTCGCCTCCTGAGGTCTTACTGACTGGTGGGGCATGCTGCCTCCAGGCCATACAGACAAGCCGTCATGGGTGCAGGACTCGGCCCTGCGGTGCTGATGTCAGGGCCGGCATGGCAACAGTGCCACGCCGCATGGAGATCTTCCGGGGTACGGCGTGCTGTGTCCATGCCTGCCCTTGGTGAGGGGCGGGGGTGGGCTTCACTGTAGCCACGCCCCTGCCTCGTCCCCTTTGGTGAGGTCATGGGGTTCGTTGGAGTCACAGGCCGACTCCCCAAAGCCGGCTTCTCTTGGAAGTCGTCCCTGGGACTCGGCCGTGAGCGGGCAGCCGACCGCCTTGCCGTCGACTCCCCAGGAGGCGGCTCTTCGTCCTGGGGTCTTGAGGGGCGCAGCCCGCCCCGATGTTTTGAAATGTTCTGGGGCTCGGGTTGGCCTACCCGCGGCCCATTACTCCGACAGTAGTCTCCGAAGCTGGTGAGGCGCCGCGGACGATCGACCGAGAAGCCTCAGCAGTTTCTCTTTCCGGGCGCTCAACGCTTGGTCTTTGATTGACTTCTGCCGGGCCGACTAGAAGGAGTCGGACTTTCTCAACTCGGACTCACTCAATTCCGAATCGCTCAGTATTTCGAACATCGCGGCGGGATTTAAGTGGCGTGCTAGCTAAGCCTCCAGGCCGCCGCCCGTTCTAGGCCTGTCACGCGAGGGCACGTGGCTAGGCTGTCCTGCCAGCCTATGCGCGCGACGGGACAGGCCCATAGGCGGGGCCCGCCACTACCCCGCCTCGGCGCCCGAGCGGATCCGCTGCGGCCCCGGTGGACTGTTGGGATTCTCGTGGAGTTACTACACGCAGTAACTTTATCGTGGATCGCGGGGGTCGTGGGGTCATGGGTGTTGGAAATATGCCCTAGAGGCAATAATAAAAGCATTATTATGATATTTCCTTGTTCATGATAATTGTCTTTATTCATGCTATAATTGTATTATCCGGAAATCGTAATACATGTGTGAATAATAGACACCAACATGTCCCTAGTAAGCCTCTAGTTGACTAGCTCGTTGATCAACAGATAGTCATGGTTTCCTGACTATGGACATTGGATGTCATTGATAACGAGATCACATCATTAGGAGAATGATGTGATGGACAAGACCCAATCCTAAACATAGCTTAAAGATCGTATAGTTCGTTTGCTAGAGTTTTTCCAATGTCAAAGTATCTTTTCCTTAGACCATGAGATCGTGTAACTCCCGGATACCGTAGGAGTGCTTTGGGTATACCAAACGTCACAACGTAACTGGGTGACTATAAAGGTAGACTACGGGTATCTCCGAAAGTGTCTGTTGGGTTGACACGGATCAAGACTGGGATTTGTCACTCCGTATGACGAAGAGGTATCACTGGGCCCACTCGGTAATGCATCATCATAATGAGCTCAAAGTAACCAAGTGTCTGGTCATGGGATCATGCATTACGGTACGAGTAAAGTGACTTGCCAGTAACGAGATTGAACGAGGTATTGGGATACCGACGATCGAATCTCGGGCAAGTAACATATCGATTGACAAAGGGAATTGTATACGGGGTTGCTTGAATCCTCGACATCGTGGTTCATCCGATGAGATCATCGAGGAGCATGTGGGAGCCAACATGGGTATCCAGATCCCGCTGTTGGTTATTGACCGGAGAACGATCTCGGTCATGTCTACATGTCTCCCGAACCCATAGGGTCTACACACTTAAGGTTCGGTGACGCTAGGGTTGTAGGGATATGTATATGCAGTAACCCGAATGTTGTTCGGAGTCCCGGATGAGATCCCGGACGTCACGAGGAGTTCCAGAATTGTCCGGAGGTAAAGATTTATATATGGGAAGTCCTGTTTCGGCCATCGGGACAAGTTTCGGGGTCATCGGTATTGTACCGGGACCACCGGAAGGGTCCCGGGGGTCCACCGGGTGGGGCCACCTGTCTCGGGGGGCCACATGGTCTGTAGGGGGTGCGCCTTGGCCTACATGGGCCAAGGGCACCAGCCCCAAGAGGCCCATGTGCCTAGGGTTTCAAGGGGGAAGAGTCCTAGGAGGGGAAGGCACCTCCTAGGTGCCTTGGGGGGAAGGGAAACCTCCCTTGGCCGCCGCCCCCCCTAGGAGATTGGATCTCCTAGGGCCGCCCCCCCCTAGACCCTCCTATATATAGTGGGGGATGGAGGGCTTTTGATCCACGCCTTTGGTTGCCTCCCTCTCCCTCTCCAACACCTGCTCCTCCTCCATAGCGCTTGGCGAAGCCCTGCCGGAGTACTGCAGCTCCATCATCACCACGCCGTCGTGCTGCTGCTGGAGCCATCTTCCTCAACCTCTCCCTCCCTCTTGCTGGATCAAGAAGAAGGAGACGTTACGCTGACTGTACGTGTGTTGAACGCGGAGGTGCCGTCCGTTCGGTGCTAGGATCTCCGGTGATTTGGATCATGTCGTGTTCGACTACCTCATCCCCGTTCTTTGAACGCTTCCGCTCGTGATCTACAAAGGTATGTAGATGCATCCGATCACTCGTTGCTAGATGAACTCATAGATGGATCTTGGTGAAACCGTAGGAAAAATTTTGTTTTCTGCAACGTTCTCCAACAGTGGCATCATGAGCTAGGTCTATGCGTAGTTCTTCTTGCGCGAGTAGAACACAATTTGTTGTGGGCGTAGATGTTGTCAACTTTCTTGCCGCTACTAGTCTTATCTTGCTTCAACGGTATTGTGGGATGAAGCGGCCCGGACCAACCTTACACGTACGCTTACGTGAGACCGGTTCCACCGACTAACATGCACTAGATGCATAAGGTGGCTGGCGGGTGTCTGTCTCTCCTACTTTAGTTGGAGCGGATTCGATGAAAAGGATCCTTATGAAGGGTAAATAGAAGTTGACAAATCACGTTGTGGCTTTCACGTAGGTAAGAAAACGTTCTTGCTAGTACCCTACTTCAGCCACGTAAAACTTGCAACAACAATTAGAGGACATCTAACTTGTTTTTGCAGCAAGTGCTTTGTGATATGATATGGCCAAAAGTTGTGATGAATGATGAATGATCTATATGTAATGTATGAGATGTTCATGCTATTGTAATAGGAATCACGACTTGCATGTCGATGAGTATGACAACCGGCAGGAGCCATAGGAGTTGTCTATATTTTTTGTATGACCTGCGTGTCATTGAGAAACGCCATGTAAATTACTTTAATTTATTGCTAAACGCGTTAGCCATAGTAGTAGAAGTAATAGTTGGCGAGCAACTTCATGGAGACACAATGATGGAGATCATGATGATGGAGATCATGGTATCATGTCGGTGACAAGATGATCATGGAGCCCCAAGATGGAGATCAAAGGAGCTATGTGATATTGGCCATATCATGTCACTATTATTATTTGATTGCATGTGATGTTTATCATGTTTTTTTTCATCTTGTTTGCTTAGAACGACGATAGTAAATAAGATGATCCCTCATAATAATTTCAAGAAAGTGTTCCCCCTAACTGTGCACCATTGCGACAGTTTGTTGTTTCGAAGCACCAAGTGATGATTGGGTGTGATAGATTCTAACGTTCACATACAACGGGTGTAAGACAGATTTACACATGCAAAACACTTAGGTTGACTTGACGAGCCTAGCATGTACAGACATGGCCTCGGAACATAGAAGACCGAAAGGTCGAGCATGAGTCGTATAGAAGATACGATCAACATGAAGATGTTCACCGACGTTGACTAGTCCGTCTCACGTGATGATCGGACACGGCCTAGTTGACTCGGATCATGTTATACTTAGATGACTAGAAGAGGGATGTCTATCTAAGTGGGAGTTCATTGAATAATTTGATTAGATGAACTTAATTATCATGAACTTAGTCTAAAATATTTACAATATGTCTTGTAGATCAAATGGCCAACGTAGTCCTCAACTTCAACGCGTTCCTAGAGAAAACCAAGCTGAAAGACGATGGCAGCAACTATACGGACTGGGTCCGGAACCTGAGGATCATCCTCATAGCACCGCTTGGTGATCCACCCGTCCCACAGAACCAAGACGTTATGAACGCTTGGCAGACACGTGCTGATGACTACTCCCTCGTTCAGTGCGGCATGCTTTACAGCTTAGAGCCGGGGCTCCAAAAGCGTTTTGAGAGACATGGAGCATATGAGATGTTCGAAGAGCTGAAAATGGTTTTTCAAGCTCATGCCCGGGTCGAGAGATATGAAGTCTCCGACAAATTCTTCAGCTGTAAGATGGAGGAGAATAGTTCTGTCAGTGAGCACATACTCACTATGTCTGGGTTACATAACCGCTTGACTCAGCTGGGAGTTAATCTCCCGGATGACGCGGTCATTGACAGAATCCTTCAGTCGCTTCCACCGAGCTACAAGAGCTTTGTGATGAACTTCAATATGCAGGGGATGGAAAAGACCATTCCTTAAGTATTTGCTATGCTGAAATCAGCAGAGGTAGAAGTCAAGAAGGAACATCAAGTGTTGATGGTCAATAAAACCACTAAGTTCAAGAAGGGCAAGGGTAGAAAGAACTCCAAGAAGGACGGCAAGGAAGTTGCCGCGCCTGGCAAGAAAGCTGCCAGGAAGAAGCCAAAGAATGGACCCAAGCCCGAGACTGACTGCTTTTATTGCAAGGGAAGTGGTCATTGGAAGCGGAACTGCCCCAAATACTTAGCGGACAAGAAGGCCGGCAAAACAAAAGGTATATGTGATATACATGTAATTGATGTGTACCTTACCAGTACTCGTAGTAGCTCTTG
Source organism: Triticum urartu (assembly GCF_003073215.2). Classification (NCBI taxonomy): domain Eukaryota; kingdom Viridiplantae; phylum Streptophyta; class Magnoliopsida; order Poales; family Poaceae; genus Triticum; species Triticum urartu. Next base: position 671,697,456 of record NC_053024.1, read on the forward strand.
GGTATTTGATACCGGTGCAGTTGCTCACATTTGTAACTCAAAGCAGGAGCTGCGGAATAAGCGGAGACTGGCGAAGGACGAGGTGACGATGCGCGTCGGGAATGGTTCCAAGGTCGATGTGATCGCCGTCGGCACGCTGCCTCTACATTTACCTACGGGATTAGTTTTAAACCTCAATAATTGTTATTTAGTACCAGCTTTGAGCATGAACATTGTATCGGGATCTCGTTTAATTCGAGATGGCTACTCATTTAAATCCGAGAATAATGGTTGTTCCATTTATGTGAGAGATATGTTTTATGGTCATGCTCCTATGGTGAATGGTTTATTCTTAATGAATCTCGAGCGTAATGCTACACATATTCATAGTGTGAGTACCAAAAGATGTAAGGTTGATAATGATAGTCCCACATACTTGTGGCACTGCCGCCTTGGTCACATAGGTGTCAAACGCATGAAGAAGCTCCATGCAGATGGACTTTTAGAGTCTCTTGATTATGAATCATTTGACACGTGCGAACCATGCCTCATGGGTAAAATGACCAAGACTCCGTTCTCAGGAACAATGGAGCGAGCAACCAACTTATTGGAGATCATACATACTGATGTGTGCGGTCCAATGAGTGTTGAGGCTCGTGGTGGCTATCGTTATGTTCTCACCCTCACTGATGACTTGAGTAGATATGGTATGTCTACTTAATGAAACACAAGTCTGAAACCTTTGAAAAGTTCAAGGAATTTCAGAGTGAGGTTGAGAATCAATGTGACAGGAAAATCAAGTTTCTACGATCAGATCATGGAGGAGAATACTTGAGTCACGAATTTGGCACACACTTAAGAAAATGTGGAATAGTTTCACAGCTCACGCCGCCTGGAACACCTCAGCGTAATGGTGTGTCCGAACGTCGTAATCGCACTCTATTAGATATGGTGCGATCTATGATGTCTCTTGCCGATTTACCGCTATCCTTTTGGGGGTATGCTTTAGAGACTGCCGCATTCACTTTAAATAGGGCTCCGTCGAAATCCGTTGAGACGACACCGTTTGAATTATGGTTTGGGAAGAAACCTAAGCTGTCGTTTCTAAAGGTTTGGGGATGCGATGCTTATGTCAGGAAACTTCAACCTGAAAAGCTCGAACCCAAGTCGGAAAAATGCGTCTTCATAGGATACCCTAAAGAAACTGTTGGGTATACCTTCTACCTCAGATCCGAAGGCAAGATCTTTGTTGCCAAGAATGGATCCTTTCTAGAGAAGGAGTTTCTCTTGAAAGAAGTAAGTGGGAGGAAAGTAGAACTTGATGAAGTATTACCTCTTGAACCGGAAAATGGCGCAACTCAAGAAAATGTTCCTGAGGTGCCTGCACCGACTAGAGAGGAAGTTAATGATAATGATCAAGATACTTCTGATCAAGCTCCTACTGAAATTCGAAGGTCCACAAGGACACGTTCCGCACCAGAGTGGTACGGCAACCCTGTCTTGGAAATCATGTTGTTAGACAACGGTGAACCTTCGAACTATGAAGAAGCGATGGCGGGCCCGGATTCCGACAAATGGCTAGAAGCCATGAAATCCGAGATAGGATCCATGTATGAAAACGAAGTATGGACTTTGACTGACTTGCCCATTGAACGGCGAGCCATAGAAAATAAATGGATCTTTAAGAAGAAGACAGACGCGGATGGTAATGTGACCATCTATAAAGCTCGGCTTGTCGCTAAGGGTCATCGACAAGTTCAAGGGGTTGACTACGATGAGACTTTCTCACCGGTAGCGAAGCTAAAGTCCGTCCGAATCATGTTAGCAATTGCCGCATTCTATGATTATGAGATATGGAAAATGGACGTCAAAACGACATTCCTTAATGGTTTCCTTAAGGAAGAATTGTATATGATGCAGCCGGAAGGTTTTGTCGATCCTAAGAATGCTGACAAGGTGTGCAAGCTCCAACGCTCGATTTATGGGCTGGTGCAAGCATCTCGGAGTTGGAACATTCGCTTTGATGAGATGATCAAAGCGTTTGGGTTTACGCAGACTTATGGAGAAGCCTGCGTTTACAAGAAAGTGAGTGGGAGCTCTGTAGCATTTCTCATATTATATGTAGATGACATACTTTTGATGGGAAATGATATAGAACTCTTGGACAGCATCAAGGCCTACTTGAATAAGAGTTTTTCAATGAAGGACCTTGGTGAAGCTGCTTATATATTAGGCATCAAGATCTATAGAGATAGATCAAGATGCCTCATAGGTCTTTCACAAAGCACATACCTTGATAAGATATTGAAGAAGTTCAATATGGATCAATCTAAGAAGGGGTTCTTACCTGTGTTACAAGGTATGAAATTGAGCTCAGCTCAATGTCCGACCACGGCAGAAGATATAGAAGAGATGAGTGTCATCCCCTATGCCTCAGCCATAGGTTCTATTATGTATGCCATGCTGTGTACCAGACCTGATGTAAACCTTGCCGTAAGTTTGGTAGGAAGGTACCAAAGTAATCCCGGCAAGGAACACTGGACAGCGGTCAAGAATATCCTAAAGTACCTGAAAAGGACTAAGGAAATGTTTCTCGTTTATGGAGGTGACGAAGAGCTCGTTGTAAAGGGTTACGTCAACGCTAGCTTCGACACAGATCTGGATGACTCTAAGTCACAAACTGGATACGTGTATATTTTGAATGGTGGGGCAGTAAGCTGGTGCAGTTGCAAGCAGAGCATTGTGGCGGGATCTACATGTGAAGCGGAGTACATGGCAGCCTCAGAGGCAGCACATGAAGCAATTTGGGTGAAGGAGTTCATCACCGACCTAGGAGTCATACCCAATGTGTCGGGGCCGATCAAGCTCTTCTGTGACAACAATGGAGCTATTGCTCTTGCCAAGGAGCCCAGGTTTCACAAGAAGACAAGGCACATCAAGCATCGCTTCAACTCCATTCGTGAAAATGTTCAAGATGGAGACATAGATATTTGTAAAGTGCACACGGACCTGAATGTAGCAGATCCGTTGACTAAACCTCTCCCTAGAGCAAAACATGATCAACACCAGAATTCCATGGGTGTTCGATTCATCACAATGTAACTAGATTATTGACTCTAGTGCAAGTGGGAGACTGTTGGAAATATGCCCTAGAGGCAATAATAAAAGCATTATTATTATATTTCCTTGTTCATGATAATTGTCTTTATTCATGCTATAATTGTATTATCCGGAAATCGTAATACATGTGTGAATAATAGACACCAACATGTCCCTAGTAAGCCTCTAGTTGACTAGCTCATTGATCAACAGATAGTCATGGTTTCCTGACTATGGACATTGGATGTCATTGATAACGAGATCACATCATTAGGAGAATGATGTGATGGACAAGACCCAATCCTAAACATAGCTTAAAGATCGTATAGTTCGTTTGCTAGAGTTTTTCCAATGTCAAAGTATCTTTTCCTTAGACCATGAGATCGTGTAACTCCCGGATACTGTAGGAGTGCTTTGGGTATACCAAACGTCACAATGTAACTGGGTGACTATAAAGGTAGACAACGGGTATCTCCGAAAGTGTCTGTTGGGTTGACACAGATCAAGACTGGGATTTGTCACTCCGTATGACGGAGAGGTATCACTGGGCCCACTCGGTAATGCATCATCATAATGAGCTCAAAGTAACCAAGTGTCTGGTCACGGGATCATGCATTATGGTACGAGTAAAGTGACTTGCCGGTAACGAGATTGAACGAGGTATTGGGATACCGACGATTGAATCTCGGGCAAGTAACATATCGATTGACAAAGGGAATTGTATACGGGGTTGCTTGAATCCTCGACATCGTGGTTCATCCGATGAGATCATCGAGGAGCATGTGGGAGCCAACATGGGTATCCAGATCCCGCTGTTGGTTATTGACCGGAGAACGATCTCGGTCATGTCTACATGTCTCCCGAACCCGTAGGGTCTACACACTTAATGTTCGGTGACGCTAGGGTTGTAGGGATATGTATATGCAGTAACTCGAATGTTGTTCGGAGTCTCGGATGAGATCCCGGACGTCACGAGGAGTTCCGGAATGGTCCGTAGGTAAAGATTTATATATGGGAAGTCCTATTTCGGCCATCGGGACAAGTTTCGGGGTCATCGGTATTGTACCGGGACCACCGGAAGGGTCCTGGGGGTCCACCGGGTGGGGCCACCTGTCCCGGGGGGCCACATGGGCTGTAGGGGGTGTGCCTTGGCCTACATGGGCCAAGGGCACCAGCCCCAAGAGGCCCATGCGCCTAGGGTTTCAAGGGGGAAGAGTCCTAGGAGGGGAAGGCACCTCCTAGGTGCCTTGGGGGGGAGGGAAACCTCCCTTGGCCGCCGCCCCCCCTAGGAGATTGGATCTCCTAGGGCCGGCGCCCCCCCTAGACCCTCCTATATATAGTGGGGGATGGAGGGCTTTTGATCCACGCCTTTGGTTGCCTCCCTCTCCCTCTTCAACACCTCTTCCTCCTCCATAGCGCTTGGCGAAGCCCTGCCAGAGTACTGCAGCTCCATCATCACCACGCCGTCGTGCTGCTGCTGGAGCCATCTTCCTCAACCTCTCCCTCCCTCTTGCTGGATCAAGAAGAAGGAGACGTTACGCCGACCGTACGTGTGTTGAACGCGGAGGTGCCGTCCGTTCGGTGCTAGGATCTCCGGTGATTTGGATCACGTCGTGTTCGACTACCTCATCCCCGTTCTTTGAACGCTTCCGCTCGCGATCTACAAAGGTATGTAGATGCATCCGATCACTCGTTGCTAGATGAACTCATAGATGGATCTTGGTGAAACCATAGGAAATTTTTTGTTTTCTGCAACGTTCTCCAACAATGGGCGCAGTAAATCCCCACGCCCGCCCCTCGGCTTCGCAGCCCACAAGGCTATAAGTAGGGGGAAGAGGGGGGCACGCGCGCCCCTCCTTCCCACTACTCCTCACTCTCTTCCTTCTTGCTGCTCCTCGCTCTCCTCCTTCCTCTTCTCTTCTTCGCTCCGCCGCGCGCCCAAGCTCCGGCGAACGCCGCGGCGACAGCTCACGATGAGTTCTTCCTCCGCCGCCGCGCCTCCCCCAGTGCACTCCGGCACCTGGGACGGCTCCGAAGTTCATGAAGACCACATCGAGTTTCTCCGCCGGACTCGTCGGCTCCCCGGCGAGGATTGCGTGCAGGTGCGTCTCGCGCCGAAGGGGGAGATTTCCCCCGCACCACAGGAGGGCGAGCGGATCATCTTCCGCTCGCACTGCCTTTGCGGGCTGGGGCTGCCGGCGAGCAGTTTCTTCCGGTCCTTCCTGGAGTTCTACGGCCTCCAGCCGCACCACCTCACCCCCAACGCAGTGGTTCTGCTGTCCGCCTTCGTGGCCATTTGCGAAGGCTTCCTCGGAGTCCTCCCCACCCTCGAGCTCTGGGGGGAGTTCTTCTTCTCCAAGCTCGGCACCCAGGCTGCGGGCGTGCCGGCTCAGTGCAGCGCTTTCATCGTCGTGCGAAGGTCGGGGGCTGATAATCCCTTCCCCTCCATCTCGCTGATCAAGTCGGTGAAGATGTGGCAGAGATCCTATTTCTACGTCAAGAACGCCTCCGCGAGGGGAGACTGGGTCAACTTGCCGGCTTTCGAAGCTGGCCCGCTGGCTGGGCGACTGCCCAACTAGTCGTAGCGGGCCAAGTCGCTGACGCCTGCGGGAGCCGGCGCCATCACGCGACTCCGAGTGCTGACGCAGTCGGAGGGTCTGACTTGTCCGGAGCTGCTGGCCGCCTTCGTTTCGCGCCGAGTTCTCCCACTCCAAGGCCACCCTCATATGATATGCCAGATGAGCGGGCACCGCGACCCGAGTCGGATGTGCACCAAGGACATGCCTCATGAAGAGGTGGCCTTCATGGTGAACTACCTCTCGGACAGCAGGCTCCTGGAGGACTGGCGGTTCGGCAAGGAACCATACTCCCGCGCCAACCCCCCGCCCGTGGTGAGTCGCCTTTCATTTCTTTCTTTGGATTGTCTTCTTCTTGCTGAGTTTTGTTTTGACCAGTCGGCCTTGGTTAGAATCCCCTCCTTCACCCACCAGCCGGCACCTCGGGGCCGGCCCACGAGTTCCTCGCTGACCCGGCGGAGAGCGACCTGGACGACCCTGATCTGGGGGCGGCGGCTCTGGAAGATGACGCCGAGGGAGGAGGAGGAACAGCGGGCGACTTCAGGCCTTCAGCCACTTTCGCCGACTGGCCTGACGACGACGCTGAGGGAGAAGTCGCCCCTCGCCATCGGCCAGGGGCCAGCCAGCCTGGCGCGGGCTCTTCTGCCGCGCCGGGCGCTCCAGGCGGCGGGAAGAAGCGCAGGGCCGTGCCGACCTTATTCGGCAGTCGGCCGAAGAAGCCCAAGGGTTCGGCTGCGGCGACCCAGCGGGACGAGGCGGCCGCGAGGGCCATCCGCTTCCGCAAGGAAGTGAAGAAGCCGCCGTTGGTCTCCGCGTAAGTATTCCGTCTTCAAAGTTTCATTCTTTCTTTGTGATTTGTCTGAGTCTCTGCTCGCCCCTCTTGCTTCAGGGCTCCCCTCTCTCTCGAGAGGGTCACCGCCGCCTCCGTCATGGGGTCAGCGGACACGTCCGCCACCACTCGGCGGATTGACCCCGTTGCTGACCTCCGGGAGGCGACAAAGCGGAATGCGCAGGAGAAGCGCAACGAAGAAGAGGCCCTTCACCTAGAGAAGGCGGAGGCCGACAGGGCGGAGGCCTCCGCTAAGAAAAAACTAGCGGAGGCCGAAGCCGCCGCCGCGGCGAAGCAGCAGGCTGAGGAAGCCGCACGCCGCCAGTCAGCGGTGCTCGTCACCCCGCTGAACTCTGCGCCGCCGCCTCCATAGTTCACGGGGCAGACCGGGGAAGCCGGCGAGGAGAACCCCGTCGTGGAGGGGGAGGGCAGGGACCCCTGTACGCCGGATGCAAACGTTCCGTCGCCGCCTCTGCCGCCGTCTGAAGGTGCGCAGGGCGAGCAGCCGGCAGGCCCTCCGGTGCCGCCGACCGAAGACGAGGCCGTGGCGAGGCTACTTCTCCAAGTCGGCTCGCCAACGCGCCGCCGTCTGGAGAAGGCGATGTCGGCGCCCCGCCCCTTGGAAGCCGGCACGGCCAGCTCGGCGATCCCAGACACCGAGGCGACGAGCGCCGCGCCCATTGGGTGGGTGCGAGGAGGCGGCACAGGGCCGCTGAACCAGGCGCTTCTGAACGTCCAGGCGAAGCTTCGTGCCGAGGGCGACGCTCTCCAGAATTGCACCAAGGCGTACCTAGCGTCGCGGGCAGCCGTCCGGGTATGTTTTTCCTTTTGGCCTTTGTTTTTCTTGTTCCTCTCTGTGGGGGCGCGCCAGCGCACCCACTGGGTGTAGTCCCCGAGTTTCGGGTTGGCTGCTCACCAGGCAATCCGGAACTCCAATTGATGAACTTTGGGCATTAACTTTTTGTCTGAAACATTCGTCGCAGGATTACCACAACCTCCGCGTCACTGCCTTCAACCGTAATGTTGAAGAGCTGGGCAAGCGGACCACCGATCTGTCGGAGAGCCGGAGTAAGTCCTTTTCCTTCTTCACGGGGGCGCGCTGGCGCACCCGCGGGCTGTAGTCCCCGAGATTCGGGCCGATTGCTGAGCAGTCGGGCCGGATCTCCCCGGCGACCTCCTTTACTGGTGGCTTGACGCCTTCTTTCTTTCTTCTTCTCAGGGGCCAACACTGCTCTTCAACAGCAGCTGAGCGACGCCAACTCCGCTTTGCGCGCCAAAGAGGAGGAGTGCAGCAAGCTCGCCACGGAGCACGACCTGCTGGCCACTCAATTGGCAGAGCAGAAGGAGCTGCTTGTGAAGTCGCAGAGGGAAGCGGAGGAGACGGAAACCGCCCTCTTGGCCGAGTTCACGAGCGAGCGCTCCTCCTGGTCTGACAAGGAGGCGCTACTGTCCTCCGGCTTCCACTAGATTGAAGACATCGTTGATAGTGAGCCTCTTTATTTTCTTTCTTCGAGCTGCTGATTTAAGTCGTGCCGACTCCTGGTTTTTGACTAGCTTCTTTGTTTCTTCGCGTCTTTGCAGACTTCTTTCCTGGGCAGTCGCAGGCCGCCATCCAAGCCATCGAGGCTGACCGTGAAGGTCGGAGGGCGGAGGGCACAGAGATCGCCGCCGATGCCCCCCAAACTCTTGACGAGCACATCCTGAGCATCAAGGCTCGCCTCTGGCCGACTCACTGGATGCTGCGCCGGCTTCAGCGTGTTGGTGCCCAAGCGATTACCGCCCTGTTGCCGGATATGCAGGCTCCGCGCACCCCCAACCTGACGGCCGACTAGCTGGAGGTCGCGGCTGGTCGTCTTGAGGCCTGGAAGGGCTCTTCAGCCCGAACTAGAGCACGCCGGGCCTTGGAGTTCGTCAAGGCATGGTATCCGGGGCTGGACCTAGACCGGCTGGCCACGCTTCGGTCGGAGGCCCAGCCGGAGCTGGCGGCCGTGGAAGACGCCCTCGTCAAGCGTGCTGCGGCAATCGCCGAGTACACCGACACCAGCATCTTCATCCCCGAGCGGTCTGAAGACGGCGAGGAGGTACTGCCGGAGTGGTTTGGGATGAACCCAGACTATGGCGAGGACTCGGCGGAGGTGATTGGCTCCAGCGTCGAGGAAGAGGGCGAGGCGGAGGACGGAGGCGAGGCGGGGGCACCAGAAGACAGAGCAGACGTCCAGCCTCAGCTCGACCGTGCCTCCAGCAACGAGCCGCATGCGACTGACCCGACTGCCGCCGGAGGCGATCAAGCCGAGACTAGCCAGCCGGCCGCCCCGACGCCTGGCGCTGGCGCCTCCTCCGACCCTCCGAGTCCGTCTGCTGCTTCCTAAGCTGCCGCTGTATCTTTGTTTTGTCTGCTTCAGTAGTCTTTGAAGAACTTGTTAATTCGCACAATTCCACCCGCGGGGTGTATTTTGAACCTCTACTCGAAAATTCGGCCAAGGGCCTATGTTATGTAAATATATTTATCTGAGTTCTATCTTTTCTTGCTCATTGCTCTTTTGGCTTTTTTCCTTTGCCGCTTTCTCTTAGTTGCCTGCCTTGCCAATCGAACAGCCGCTCTGCGGACTGTCGCTGGATCAAGTGCTAGGCTACTTTGGGAAAGCAAGTACTTAGCCGTTTTCGAGATTTTTGAGCAAGTTAGATAGAAGATGGCAATCCGACTATCCGAGAGTCGGTTTGCGAGAAAGGCTGGAAGCTGTCTTGAGCTATGTTTTATGCTTTGAGTCCTTAGCCATTTTTCATGCGAATGCCCATTCTACCTTACTGCTGCCCACCGTACAGTCGCTCTGTGAGCTGCGGCTTCTGACAGGAGACGGTTTAGGCGTTTACACACTACTTGTCCGACTGCAGGAAGCATTTCATAGTGCAAGGCGGCAAGTCCCCGGGCCGACTTGTCGAGCCCGGTGCCAAACGACATAAGAAGGAGTAACATACTCGCAGTCATAATTTTTATCATACAGACAAAAGAGGGCAGTCCCCGAGCTCGCCTCGGGGGCCCCGAAGTCTTGGTACTTTAATACAAAGGGCAGCGTGGTACATACTGCATCAACTGTAAAATCTTCGGAGGAGACTTGCATTCCATGGCCGCTCTGTCTCCTTGCTGGAGTCGTCCCTCTTGCGCGCTCGGGGCTTCTGAGCGTCGATTAGGTAGTAGGAATCGTTGCCCAGTACTTTGCTGATGATGAAAGGGCCTTCCCAAGGCGCCGACAGCTTGTGCTGCCGGCTGTTTGCTGGATCAGCCGGAGCACAAGGTCGCCCTCTTGGAAAGATCTTGGCCTGACCTTCCTGTTGTGGTATCGGCGTAGGCTCTGCTGGTAGATGCTGGACCGGCTGAGTGCTAACAGCCAGCCCTCTTCCAGCAGATCGATGCCGTCTTGTCGTGCTTCTTCTGCTTCCTCCTCGGTGTACATGGTGACTCGTGGGGAGTCGAACTCTATGTCCGTTGGGATGATGGCTTCGGCACCGTAGATGAGGAAGAAGGGCGTGAAGCCGGTTGACTTGTTTGGAGTCGTGCGCAGACTCCAGAGGACGGCTGGCAGCTCGTCGAGCCAGCAGCCAGCCGAGCGCTCCAGAGGCTTGATCAACTGAGGCTTGATGCCGGACAGGATGAGGCCGTTTGCTCGCTCCACTTGGCTGTTTGACTGCGGATGGGCGACGGACGCTAGGTCCAGTCGGATGCCCTGTGTTGCGCAGAAACGGGCCAAGGCGCCTTTGGCGAAATTTGTGCCGTTGTCGGTGATGATGCTGTGTGGTATGCCGTACCGAATTGTGATATCGGAGATGAAAGTTACGGCAGTCGGACCGTTCAGCTTCTTGATTGGCTTTGCTTCTATCCACTTGGTGAACTTGTCCACTGCGACAAGTAAGTGGGTTAAACCACCTTTTGCTATTTTGAATGGTCCCACCATGTCTAGACCCCAAACTGTGAAAGGCCATGCAATGGGGCTGGTCTTGCGTGCAGAAGCTGGCTGGTGCGGCTTGGAGCTGAACTTCTGACACCCTTTGCATTTTTGGACCAGCTCCTTGGCCTCTTCCAAGGCAGTTGGCCAGAAGAAACCGTGTCGAAAGGCTTTGGCGACGAGTGCTCTTGAAGCCGCATGGTGGCCGCACTCGCCTTGATGGATGTCTTTGAGAATCACTTGGCCTTGCTCTGGCTCTACGCAGCACTGGTAGACACCAGTGACGCTGCGCCTGACCAGCTCTCTGTTGACTATGGTGTAGGCTGCCGCCCGGTGTTGTATTTTCCGAGCTGAAGTTTCATTAGTCGGCAGCTCTTTCTTCCCCAGGAATTTGAGGATGGGCTGGGGCCATGAGGGTGCTGCTACTTCTTCGACTGCCAGAACTGCGACTTGGACAAGGGCGGTTGGGCTGGGAGGCGGCGGGGTGGAGTCAATAGCCGCTTGCGGGGTTGATGAAGTCCCCAGGCCGACTGGCGCGGTCCTTGGGCCGAGTTCTGGAGTCTTCAAGTCCGCCACCGTAGTCCCCGGGCCGGGTTTGGCTGTGGCGGCTTTGGGGTCTTCCGCCAAAATCCTCATTCCGACTGCCGGAGCTCTGGAGCCGGATCCCACGTCTTCGGGAGGGGCCGGCACAAAAATGGAGTCTGATTCTGGTGAAGGCTTGACAGACGGCTTGAGGAGGCGTTGAAGGGCAACACCAGATGGTATTGCTTGGCGGGTAGAGCCGATTCGTGCCAATGCATCTGCTTGGTCGTTGTCATTTCTTGGCACATGGAGGAACTCGCACCCTTCGAAATACCTGCTGAGTTGCTGCACGAGGAAACGGTAGCTCGCCATGTTTGCATCTTTCGCGTCCCAGTCGCCAGATGACTGCTGGACCACTAAGTCCGAGTCGCCATAACACAAGATCCGGCCGATGCCAAGCTCTTTGGCAAGCCGGAGCCCGTGGATGAGCGCCTCGTACTCGGCGATGTTATTGGAGGCGGCAAAGTGGATTTGCAGCACATACTTGAGCTTGTCGCCTTTGGGAGAGGTGAGGACGACGCCGGCTCCCAAGCCAGTGCGCATCTTGGAGCCATCGAAATGCATCCGCCAATGGGTGGAATCAGGTGCTGGAGGTAGGTACTGGGTCTCGGCCCAGTCGACGAGGAAGTCAGCCAGTGCTTGTGAAAGTGCAACTATCCCTAGGTGGTTTTGGTAATTCATAACAACATATAGCTCATTGAGCTAATGCTATTCCAAGATGATTATTTCAGGAAAGCTCAATGATTGGCATGGCATGGATGTTGAAAGTGGATCCCTCAAAATGCTAAGGACAAAGGATTGGCTCAAGCTCAAAAGCTCAAGACTCTTCATTTTATATTTTAGTGATCCAAGATCACATTGAGTCTTTAGGAAAAGCCAATACTATCAAGGAGGGATGAGGTGTTGCTTAATGAGCCTCTTGCTTCATGTGCTTAGTGATATGCTCCAAAACCCTCAACTACTTTCCCATATCCACATTTGACCTAAACCCAAAGCCAAACTCGGCCCTACCGATTCTTTCAATCCGGCGCCACCGAGTTTTACTTGTCATAGCCATTGCCAAACCCTAGCAAATCGGTTCTACTGATAGGGATCTTGGTCTCACCGAGATGGGATTGCAAACTCTCTGTTTCCCTTTCGTAACTTTTCGGTCTCACCGAAAGAGCGGATCGGTCCCACCGAGATTGCAATGTAAACTCTCTGTTTCCCCTTTGTAACATTTCGGTCTCACCGAAAGAGCAAATCGGTCCCACCGAGTTTACCTGACCAACTCTCTGGTTAGCTTATTACCAAAATCGGTCTCACCGAGTTTGTGTAATCGGTCTCACCGAGATTACGTTATGCCCTAACCCTAACCATATCGGTCCTACCGAGTTGCATGTCAGTCCCACCGAAAATCTCTAACGGTCACTAGGTTTACTATTTCGGTCTGACCGAGTTTGTTGATTCGGTCCCACCGAGATTGGTAAATTGTGTGTAACGGTTAGATTTTGTGTGGAGGCTATATATACCCCTCCACCTCCTCTTCACTAGTGGGAGAGAGCCATAAGAACACATCTACACTTCCAACTCATATGTTCTGAGAGAGAACCACCTACTCATGTGTTGAGACCAAGATATTCCATTCCTACCATATGAATCTTGATCTCTAGCCTTCCCCAAGTTGCTTTCCACTCAAATCTTCTTTCCACCAAATCCAAATCCTGTGAGAGAGAGTTGAGTGTTGGGGAGACTATCATTTGAAGCACAAGAGCAAGGAGTTCATCATCAACACACCATTTGTTACTTCTTGGAGAGTGGTGTCTCCTAGATTGGCTAGGTGTCACTTGGGAGCCTCCGACAAGATTGTGTGGAGTTGAACCAAGGAGTTTGTAAGGGCAAGGAGATCGCCTACTTCGTGAAGATCTACCGCTAGTGAGGCAAGTCCTTCGTGGGCGATGGCCATGGTGGGATAGACAAGGTTGCTTCTTCGTGGACCCTTCGTGGGTGGAGCCCTCCGTGGACTCGCGCAACCGTTACCCTTCGTGGGTTGAAGTCTCCATCAACGTGGATGTAGGATAGCACCACCTATCCGAACCACGGGAAAAACATCCGTGTCTCCAATTGCGTTTGAATTCTCCAAACCCTTCCCTTTACATTCTTGCAAGTTGCATGCTTTACTTTCAGCTGCCAATATACTCTTTGCATGCTTGCTTGAATTGTGTGATGATTGCTTGACTTGTCCTAAATAGCTAAAATCTGCCAAGAACTAAAATTGGGAAAAGGTTAAGTTTTTATTTGGTCAAGTAGTCTAATCACCCCCTCTAGACATACTTTCGATCCTACACAAGTGGTATCAGAGCCTTGGTCTCCATTTGCTTTGATTTCCATAGCTTTTGGTGGTCATAGCCTTGGTTTCACAACCTAGGAGAGTATGGCGTCTAGAGAGGGAAATTATCACCGTAGAGGTCCTTACTTTGATGGTACTAATTTTGCTAGTTGGAAGCATAAAATGAAAATGCATATTCTTGGACATAACCCCGCCGTTTGGGCTATTGTATGTGTTGGTTTGCAAGGTGACTTCTTTGATGGGAGAGAACCAAACCGTGAAGCTACCGCGGATGAGTTGAATATGTTGCAATACAATGCTCAAGCTTGTGATATTCTCTTCAATGGATTGTGCCCCAAAGAATTCAACAAAATCAGCCGTCTTGAGAATGCAAATGAAATTTGGGACACTTTGATTGATATGCACGAAGGTACTGACTCCGTCAAGGAATCCAAATTGGATGTGCTTCAAAGTCAACTTGACAAGTTCAAAATGAAGGATGGTGAAGGTGTCGCTGAAATGTACTCTAGGCTTGCTCTCATCACAAATGAGATTGCCGGCTTAGGGAGCGAAGAGATGACCGATAGATTCATCATCCAGAAGATTCTAAGAGCCTTGGATGGAAAATATGATACCGTGTGCACATTGATCCAAATGATGCCCAATTACAAAGATCTCAAGCCAACGGAGGTGATTGGAAGAATTGTTGCTCATGAGATGTCACTTAAGGATAAAGAGGAACTTCACAACAAATCAAGTGGTGCCTATAAAGCGTCATGTGAAGTCCCTACATCATGAAGTGAGAAACAGAACTTCAATGAAGAATTGAGCTTAATGGTGAAGAACTTCAACAAGTTCTACAAGAGTAGAAGCAAAGATAGAAGCTCCAAGTCAAGGTCCTACAATGACAAAAGATCTTCTAGTCGAGAGCGAAACTGCTACAATTGTGGAAGACCCGGACACTATTCCAATGAGTGTACGGCTCCCTACAAGAGAAGAGAAGACTCTCCAAAAAGAAGAAGCAAAAGAGAAGAATCACCACCAAGAGAGAGAAGGAGTAGAGATGATCGTTATGAAGGAAGATACTCATGAAGAAGCAAGGATTCGGAAAGGAAGGAAAAATCATCAAGGAGCTACACAAAATGAAGACATCAAGCTCATGTTGGTGAATGAGTATCTGGCTCCGACTCCGACAACCACTCTGAGAGAAGTTATCACTCCGATTCCGAATATACTCAAGATGAAGGTGTTGCCGGTCTAGCACTCGTGTCAACCAACTCCTACGACATATTTGACTCACCAAATGAAGGAATTGGAAGATGCTTCATGACCAAAGGTCCTAAGGTAACACACCCCGAGTATGTTGATTTTAATAGTGATGAAGATGACTTGTTAGGTGATGATGATTTACTTGTTGACAACTCTAGTGATGAATACTATGATGAAACGTCAATTAATCATGCTAATCAAGATAAAACGAATGACAATGATAAGGAGAAGATTGAGGCTCTAACTAAAGAACTAAACACTCTTAAGTTAGCTCATGAAACTATCTTCGAAGATCATCGAGAACTTTTAAGAGCTCATGAGAAGTTACGCTTTGAAAAGCTCAATCTTGAGCAAGAGCATGAGTTCTTAAAGGCAATCAATGATGATCTCCGCAAGAAAAGTTCTTCTTACATTGCCAAGCGTTTACTCTTATCCATTTACATGCCTCAAGTTAAGTCTAGTAACAAGAACAAGAAAGATTCTTCCTCTAGTAGTAACAATGATCATGCTAAATCCAATATTGTTGCTTCTAGTAGTTCTCTTGATTCCACTAATGATTCTCTTAGCCAAGTTACACTTGAGCAAGAAAATAGCTTACTGAAGGGAATTATAGAGAAAGGAGTGTACAAAAGCCTTGCCGGGAGTAAGCAATTCGAGGAAATTGTGCGCAAGCAAGGAAGGCACCGGAAGAATCAAGGTGTTGGTTTTGAACGAAAGTTCAATGCCAATGGAGTTGAGTGGGAAGAAGATCAATACCCCAAGACAAAGTTTGTTCCTCAACAAGAGAAGTATCCTACTTCCTTCAAGGGGACACAAGCTCAAGATGATCTTCCACCACAAGACTACAAGCAAAAAGGCAAGGACAAGCTTCAAGAGGAAATTGATGCATTTGAAGAAGCTCCTAAGACCTTAGTCAAGTGGATTCCCATGACCACTTCAAGTTCCACTTCATCAAGTACGACTACAACTCCAAGGATTCCCATCAAGATGGTGTGGATCCAAAAGAAGAAGAACTAGAGAGTTCTTGAGGGTGACTCCGCCAACATACTTCACTCTTATCATTTTGGCAAGAACAAGTGCAATCAACTTCCACATCTTGCACTAGTTCAAGGAGTCACAAACCCTCTTGTTGGTAAGACAAGGGACAAGGTAACCTAAAAGTTTTCATGGACATCATCTTGTGTGTGCATCACTCTATGTCTATGGATATCCCTGTTTGTTCCTTGTGGGACTAACCCATGTAGGTATTGAAAGTGCAATTCACTCAAATGGATAGCTCCAAGTGATCTACATCAACATTGAGCATCCACATCTTCAACATCTACATGAAGTCATCATCGACAAAACCCAAGGTTAGTTCATCCCTCTTAGGGTGGATATCACATCTAGGGGGAGTTTTACTCTAAGACTTGAGCTAAAGCAACTCTAAAGATGTGAACACAACAATGCTTTATGTAAAAGTGGTAACCCCACTTGAGCTTAAATGATGAGTATGACCTATGATCAAGTGTTCTCACTTGACTCCTAAGTAAATATACTCATATATAGATGACCTAGTCATCGCCAATTGCTTGATAGATGCTAGAATTGGTTGTGCATGCTTTGTCACATATTTCAATTGCCATTTTATTGTGTGAGCACGTTGGTTGCATATTTTACTCATTCAAGGACATCCACTTGTTGTTTTGATTGTTTGGTTTTATTTCCTTTTGCCAAGTGGATGGACAAGAATGCCTAAGAACCTCCTCTAGCTATCTATGCTTTTCTCGTCTCAAACTCTATTCATGCTACATCACAAAATTTGATCAAGCCAGATTCGAACCACTCTGTGTGAGGAGCACTCGGAGTCCCCGATTTGTCATAGACTTAAACTTCCAAAACCTCTTTATGATTCTCGGTCTGACCGATATCCTACTTTCGGTCCTACCGAGATCATTAAGTTGATCTGAATTTTCGATCTTGGTGCAACCGATTTGAACCATTCGGTCACACCGAGTTGCAATAACAGTATACAGTTTTGCATCTCGGTGCCACCGAGTTGTTCCACTCGGTCACACCGACAGGGTCGGGCTATATATAGTCACGGGCAAAAATTTGGAAATTTCTCCGAACCCCTTCGCCCGCGCGATAGCTCTCTCTGCCAACGTGGTCTCCGGATCGTCTCCTCGCCGCCAGCCGCCTCCAGTCGCTGGTCTCCATCGCCGTCAACGGAATTCTACCCCGCCGTTGTCGCCGTAGCGAGTCTCCGCCGAACTAGGGTATGGACTCGATCTTTGTGCTATCCCCAATCTGATTCCTAGCACATTGTGATCATATTGATTCTAGCCACGTTTGAAACACTCCTATCCAGTCAATGCGTTCGTAGAATAGGTTTGATTCGAAAATTTTAGGGTTAGGTTTCCGCCGAAACCATCTCGGACCCACCGAGTTGAAAAACTCGGTCCCACCGATTTGGCTCATGCCATTGCACAAGTGAGACTCGGTCTGACTGAGAATTACTAATCGGTGTGACAAATTTTGGAACTTTGTGAAACCCTAGCAGTCTCGGTACCACCGAACTGTGACTCGGTCTGACCGAGTTCTCTAGTTTATGTTCCAAAACTGCTTCGGTATCACCGAGTTTAAAAATCGGTAGATCTGAAATGATTTCAGTGGGAAACTAAAACTAAGATTTTGAATCATTCTTTTGCAAAAATCTCTGCATTTTGTGATGCTCATCCACTCTACCTCATCTATAAACTGTTCACAGGGTTAGCAGTCAGCTTGTTCATCATGTCAGATCAGAGTGACAGTCAGAATGTGTCAGAACAGCAAGTGCACATGAGTGAGGGCACTAGTCCCTCCAGTTCTTCTGATGAAGGTAGCAGGAGCACCCCTAGAAATCTGCCAAAAGCTGCCACCAGACAAAGGAAGAAGAGAACCTCAGACTCAGAGGATGAGGACTATGTGGCAGAAGAGGAAGCTACTTCCAAGAAAGTAGTGCTCAAGAAGGAGTATGGCTCAGCTCAAGGCACAAAGCCAGGATTGAAAATCAAAAGGCCAGCAGGTAGACAGCCTATGCCAAAGGCCAGAGCTTCAACTCAGATTCCTGAAAAGCCTGCACCCATAGAGCCAGTTGCTGCTGAAGGGAAGAAGAGGAAGGAAAGGGTCAAAAAGACCACTGCTAGAGTGCTTGGGAGATCCTCAATCAGAAGAGACTCAGAAGAGGAAGAGGAAGAAGAGGTTGCCGCACCAGCACCTAAGGCACCTAAGCTTATGGGTGATGCTATCAGGACAGGGGCTGCTGCATCCAAGCCCAAAGAAGCACCCAAAGCTGCCTCCAAGCCCAAGCCAGCACCAAAGAGGAATACAAGGAGCATACCAGCTGCTAAGAAGAACAAGGCCCCAGTGCCTGACATTGCTGAAGAAGAAGAAGGTCAAGTGCTCAGGAAGCTTAAGCCCAAGATCCCAGACCACAATGATGCTCATCCTGTGGCTGAGGACATGAAAATCAGAAGAGATTCAGGGCTAAGGAAGTGGAGAGAAGCAGATCCGTATGCTTTAAGGAAAAGAACTGATGTTGATTACAGGTTCCACACTAAGGAACAGCAGGACTTCTATGAGACAGTTTTGTTGGACAAGAAGCCCATTGTTTGTGACATGAGATGGGTCAATTGGGAGTTCATCAAGGACAATGAAGAGCACTATCCTGGAGTGCAAGACAGCTTCAAAGCTTGTGGAGTAGCTGACTTTGTTGGGAAGAAGCTCACAAAGTGGAACGAGGAGCTCATCATGCAGTTCTACTCCACAGCACACTTCTATCCAGATGGAAGGATTGTGTGGATGTTAGAAGGGACAAGGTATCAATCAACAGTTGCTGAGTGGGCACAGCTCATCAATGCCCCAGAGGAGCATGAGGATGACCTAGATATATATGCCAAGAAGAAGATGGACCACAACTCTATGTACAATATGTACAAGGAAATTCCAAACGAGGCACTTGATACTTTCAAGTTTGGGTCTGTGCATTATCTTCTGTCAGGGCTGCCAACCATTAACTGGATCCTTAGGCACACTCTGTTGCCCAAGTCAGGTGATCACAAGATGATCAGAGGCCATGCAATCAATTTGCTTCATGTATTTGATGTGCCACGGAAGTTCAAGGTGATGAGCCTCATGGTAGAGACCATTAAGAGGACAGCAGCTGATCAGAAGAGGAGCTGTGGATATGCCCCACAAATTCAGGAGTTAATCAACTCAAAGATGGGCACAGGCACATACCTACTGGAAAAGGAACACCTGCCCATCCATCCAGATTTTGAAGATAATCAAGTTGTCATGAATGAGAATGAACCATCATCAGTTCAAGCACAAGCAAAGAAGGAGAAGGCAAGGAAGGAGAAATCTGCCAAGATGCCAACTCAAGAGGAGGCATCTAAGTATTTCTTGAAAACCAAATAAGAGCAGCTTGGTTACTTGATTGCATCCACCCTCAGGATTAAGAAAGGACCGGCCACCCTCACTCAGAATCAGTAGAGCTTAGAAAGAATCATGGAACAAAAGTTCTATGACCTAGATGTGAAGGTGACAGAAATTCAGTCTGCAGTGGAGCAACTTCAGGATGATATGCAGGAAAGGAAGGGCAAGACTACAACTGATGCATTTGCTAGAGTGCCACGAGCTCCGAGGTCGACTGCAGTGCCAGTTCCTGACACCAGAGCAACCACCTCAGCTCCAGCTACAGCACCAGCCCAACCAGCTCCAGCATCTACTTCAGCTTCAACTCCAACCACGTCTACAGAGGCTTCGTCCTTGGAGTGATCCGGACTCCACCACCACCAGAAGATCAAGCCTGAGAGTCGATCTAGCACTATGCATTTTCTAGGAACTTTTTGGTAACTTGTTGCCAAAGGGGGAGAAAAATGTATAGATCATAGGCTTCGAGAGAGAGTGTGTTGCTTTTATTCTCTCTTGCTTTATTTGGTGGTTTTTCAAACTTTGTTTGCTTTTGGTTGAGTACTTTGATATGCTTGTGAGACATTGATGATCATGTGTTTGATCATAAGCTACACTTATGCATGCTTGATATTATCCTATCTATCTTATGTGATCATTCACTTTCTTTGGTGATGAGTGCATGTATTTCAATTCTTATCATTTTGAGCGCTCCACCAAGATGTATGTGACATGGAAGAGTAACCCATGATTCTAACTCCTTGTGCGTTTGCAGTCCAAAGCAAATTTTAAAATATGCACAAATTTAGGGGGAGCTCTTACTTATCACACACCTCTCAAAGCGACGATATATTTCATTCTTATTATCATTTGTCGAAGCTTTGATCTATATGTTGTCATCAATTACCAAAAAGGGGGAGATTGAAAGTGCAACTATCCCTAGGTGGTTTTGGTAATTCATAACAACATATAGCTCATTGAGCTAATGCTATTCCAAGATGATTATTTCAGGAAAGCTCAATGATTGGCATGGCATGGATGTTGAAAGTGGATCCCTCAAAATGCTAAGGACAAAGGATTGGCTCAAGCTCAAAAGCTCAAGACTCTTCATTTTATATTTTAGTGATCCAAGATCACATTGAGTCTTTAGGAAAAGCCAATACTATCAAGGAGGGATGAGGTGTTGTTTAATGAGCCTCTTGCTTCATGTGCTTAGTGATATGCTCCAAAACCCTCAACTACTTTCCCATATCCACATTTGACCTAAACCCAAAGCCAAACTCGGCC